>NC_090731.1:130696895-130711895 GCF_036898095.1 Palaemon carinicauda
ACTACAATCAGCATACTCAGCCCGAAAAACGTACATTATCAAATCAAATAAAAGAAAGGTAAAACAAAAAATTAGATGTAGCCTTGTCTGCTCTCTCTCTCTCTCTCTCTCTCTCTCTCTCTCTCTCTCTCTCTCTCTCTCTCAGAATTTTATAAACAGACGTCATGTAACCGTTGTATAAGATTTGTTTATATTCTTTAGTGTGTACTGTATGTATTGAGATATGTATTCTTTGCTACCAGTTAGTTAAACGATATATTAAGACACATCTTGCATACAGGTGTACAGTAAAAGGCATAACGTAGGTCTTCCGTGTATTGTAGACTATATAAGATATTATAGAAAATATCCACTTTATGAAGGATCACTGATATTATGTTTGATAGGTTTAGGTGTATTCTCAATGACAATCCTTAAGTTTTCTTAATTGTTAATTAGCGTCGAAGACTAACTGTACTGACTTCCTTGGCATATTTTGTGGCAGTTATTATAAAATGTAAAAGTACAGTTATGCTCACCATCTTGTAGCGTTAGAGCACCATGGGCGTGACTGGTTCCAAAATAGTTGTGGTAAGGGTGGTGGGGGGGGGGGGGAAGCAATGGGGTGGGTGGCAAGCGAAAATATCCAGAAACATTTTTAAGGACCTACTAACTAAAAACTAGTATGAAAAAAATGAAATGTTTCAACGAAAATTATAGTGTTATAACTCGCAGGACCAATAAAAGTAATTTAGCTGTTTTCTTGGACAGATGTTACAATGAGAAAGAAATTAACTAGTTGCTCTGGGACCAAACCAGATTCCAGAAAATTCACAAAGACCCTACAGGAGATCTCAGACGTCAAATAAATAAACATATCGGCTCCATTAAATATAATAGTAAATCTCTCAAGATAAGTAAGGATATGTCTATGGCAATCTTAAAATTCACAAGCACCCAGCTGACCCTCCATTACGACCCATCATCTCACAAGTCAACACCGTTACATTTAAGGTATCTGAGCAGATAAATATTATAATCAGGAAATACATCCCTGAAAATTCATAAGGCTTATAAAAGCGGATCACCTTTTGGAGAACCAGTATCCTTAGACGCGAAAAATCTTTTTACCAAGTTTCTATGAAATAATCATGAACAATTTGTACCATCACCCGAACTAGTTGCTCTCGAGATCACCTCCTTCCCTGTTAATCTTGAAGCACTTTTAGAATATTGCACAACGACGCACAGTATAGCCTACGTATAACAGTATAAATGACTTGAAAAAGAAATATACCAACAACAGTCATTAATAGCACTAACATCATCATCTATCTGAACAACATACCTCAATCAACTTTAGCCACTTTCACTAACTTCCAAACAATCAAAATTATGAAATAACTATTTCATTTGAACTTTGACCACAGAATAGGCGTAACAATGACAGGTGTCATGAAAAGTAATGTAACAACCGTGACAAAAAGAAAAAGAAAACCATGTTATGTCCATAAGCATCACAAGAGACAATGACGAAATCAAATTACACACCTATACTATTCAGCTACTTTCGACTAGGTCCAAAAAACGGTATTAATGGTAACTTGTGCTTACATTGTGAAGGTTAGGCCCTACATTTTCTGAAATTTACACATGTAATTTAGGGAATAAGTTGTTTTAAAGTAACCCTCCTTTTAAACCTTCTATGTATATTCGGTATGTAGATGATTGTTTTATTGTTGATAATGAAAACTCTGTCTTAAGGCTGAAATCTAAAGTTGAAGAAAAATTAGTATTCAAATTTACTTACGAAATGGAAAAAATATTACTTTACCTTTCCTGGATGTTTTGGTTACCATGTCCGGAGGTGCAGTAAGAGTTTCTGTTCATGTTAAGTCAAATAACCTTGGAGACTGTATCAGTTATAATAGCATTTGTCCTGATCAATACAAATTAGGAACAATTAAAACATTATTGCACAGATGATATAAAATTTCTAGCAATTATGAATCATTGCATTATGAAATTATAAGAATTAAACGAATATCAACTAACTACAACTTTCGTATGCAAGTAATTAAGGACACTGTAAAGGAATTTCTGTACAATATGGTAATGGGTTGTTACCAGGTAAAAAAGAAACACCAAATAGACCTCTATTTCCAAGGCCAGATCTGTAGTAGCTACAAGGTTGAAGAAAATATACTGATGACGATTGTATCAGACCATATCCAACCTGCTGATAAAGACGATGACATAAACCTGAGGATCAACTGTAAGAATAGGAAGTTGAAACATTTATTTGCCAGATATAAAACTGTCTCCGGGTCCAGCGAGGTTCTTATAGACATGTTGTGTACTCTTATTAATTATTGCAACCGGGAAGGATGTAATTCTTTCAAGTATATTGGATATACTACATTTACTATCGGAGAGATTCCGCATGCATACACAGATTGGGTCAATAAAAAATCACGTTGTAGATTTCCCTGGTGACAGTAGACCAATAGGAAACCATCATACGTAACTGGTAAAAGTTTTATATACAAATAATTCAGTCAGGTGTCTAGTGCATGGATTACACGGTCGAACGGTTCGTCAAAACTGGTTGTCGAATCTGCGTGTCAAACGGTTTGAAGAGGTGGAGTCAGCCACAAATGCACAAGCGTTGTGGACAATGAAGACCCGCCTACAAACGTCAGGCGAGAACAGACTTTCTTCGAACTATTAGACGAGCGTGTTCGATAACCAAATACCCCCTTCACACGTTCGAACATCACTTCAAACACTTGTCTGTCGAACCGCGTTCGACGAACCGTTCGACCTTGTAAACCCGCCTTAAGAATGACTAAAGTTATTTTTGTTAAAGATATGAAATTTTATTTAATTTTTCAAGGGAAGATCTTGACAGGGTTCAGAAAGGTTTTAGACACTGACTTTTAGACCACGTTCTATTTGTTTTTTTTACTAATTACAAAGATGTTTTTTTAATTATTTTTCTTTCATATTTATACCGAATATTTTAGTTTTATGATAGATATATATCTTTGCAAATTCCGAAAGACATTTAAATATATCCAAAGTTTTTTTTTTCTTTTGGAAGTCCAACAGAAATAGAAAATAAAAATATTTGTTTTTGGTTTACCATTTTACTCATAATGACAACAAGAATCTTATATTTTGGACTTAAGCACAACAAGAATCCAGAAATCCTTTTAATAAGGTCAAATAGGAATCCAGAACTTTTCTTACCCTAAAGGTCTTAAAAGGTGAATTCAACCTGTCTCTGGTTTATTTTTTCATTATATTTCCACTTTGTCCCCAAAATAGCTGTAAAATAAGTGTTTCGTAACTTCAATAATGTCATTATTATTTCTACTATTACCATATTTACTATCATTGTTATTATTAAGGAAAAGGGAAAACTTCGCTTTCTTGGAAGTTAGGATATTTTCCTGTGTAACTTAAATTATTATCAAGACATATTTTATTAAAACAATACAAGAGGACTTTAACTCACGAAACAATTTCTCTGAAGAATAACAACAGAGAGAGAGAGAGAGAGAGAGAGAGAGAGAGAGAGAGAGCGAAAATAACAACATACAAATTTGCCTCACGAAATATAATGTGAATTGGATAGTTCATTGCCCTCATACCGCTGGGGTTCAAGCCTTAGAGCAGTGGTTCCCAAACTATCTTACCTGACGCCCCCTTTTTGCTTCCAATAGACCCGTACGCCCCCACTCCTCTCTTTTTTTTTTATATGAAATGATTCTTACATTTATTTCCTAGCATTGTACAGGAAAACAGATTCATGTTTGTATTACATTTTAATAATGAATGCCACTCAAACAAATAATAGTACATTCCAGTAACTAAAAACGAAACATTTGGTTCAAAGTGAGCGAAAAAAAAGTTTGAACATTAGCAAATTGGCAAAATTGAGTTGCAATTTTAAGAATAGATAATTTGAAAACATGCCATATAATATTTGGAAATACTTATGAGACTAAAGCACAATTTCTGGTCAAATTTAGTGAGATGGATGCATGTATGTAATGACAGATATTTGTTCTTTTAATGATTTAATATTCTATTAAACAAGTAATTTCGAGCAGATGACTTCACGCCCCCTTTGTATCGTCCTCACGCCCCCTAGTGGGGCGCGCCCCCCAGTTTGGGAACCACTGCCTTAGAGAGACCATTTCTTTGACAGATGTATTCTAAAAGATTCTTGGTGACAGAAATGCTAGCGAATGCGGAATAAAGTAGTTCCTGATAACAACATGAATATGTCAGAGTTAAAAACTTGAGGTTTAATGTAGTAATCTGTTTTGTCGATAATCTTGCAGTGAGTATCCATGTATATTTATCTTGAGGGACTGGTTTATGAAAAAAAACAAAAAAACAATAAGACTGCAACTGTCAATAGCTGGTCGAGGAAAAGGATTTGTATTTAGATTAATTATAGGATATCCTGCAAAATTTTATTCCTGTGATGATTGTAGGCTGGCTTAATTAACTCGTCTTAGCATCATCATAAAAGAGTATTTACACATTCACATACACATACACAAACCCACACACATACTCATATATATATATATATATATATATATATATATTTATATATTCATATATATTGTGTGTGTATACATGAATATGATATTGTATAAACACAGAGATACAGATACCGTATATGTATATATCAAAAGGCGATAATAAATAGGCAATGTATTTCAGACTCGATAAATTGGAGCTGGATTACTTCCACGAGGTCCATTTTTACACCATAACTGTTGAAAGTAAATATAGATTTAATGTGATAAATCATTCAAATATTGTTCATATTTTGCAGAGATTAATAGATTTTTTATTGGGTATTTTTATTATTATATTTTCTTAAAAATTTTGCTATTTATTATTATCACAATCTTTATCATTATAAGGAAAATAATGCAGATGCTAACGAGTATTACTATTTGCAGATTGTAATTTCATTAGCGATACAGGAGAGGATTTAAGCATTTGCATAACGAACAAAAGATCCATTTAAAGAGGACCATAAAAAAAAACGAAGAATTTAATAGATAAAATTAGTAAAAGGTTTAAACGCGAGTTTATTGAGGAAAAAGAAAGGAAAATCTATGAAAATTTATTGGAAATTAATAAATGATTTAGATCAAAATTTTAAAAATGATCTAAAGGAAGGAGTAACATCTGAGAAAAGAGTATATGCATTAAAAGACTGACACATAAGTAGTGATAGACCTTAAAGGAGAAGATGAAATCATTAAAGAGAAGTTTATTAATTAAACGAATGAAAGCATATTAATAGTGAAAACAGATTTCAGTAGAAAACTATAGAATTTATGAAAATTCTAACGTTTCATAAAAAAAAAAACTTTGATAATTTAAGCTGTTCTTGAGCAACGGTAACTGAAAGAGAATGGCTGATTTTACAGATATCTTGCAATCCTCTAAGAGCTCAATTAGAATGAATTTCGTCTTCTTCTAATTAGTAATGACAATAATTATGCAAAAGTGTAGTCTTAAGTACCCCTTCTTCCTGATTTCTGGTGCTATCTACAATGACAAACATTACTTGGTAATTCTTATTCAAGTTAGTATTTTCTTTCGGATTTGTAATTCAATATTTCTTACATTGGAGGTTTATAGTCTTTGTATACCCAACAGGCGAGGATATAATCTATCTTTAAATTGCACTGAAAAACTCATGTTATCTTTTTTATTTTTTTTTTTTATTTTTGCTAAATCGCATAACGATAAGATTAATCCTATAGCTTCTTAGCATCATCATGTGAATTCTTTATGACACCGAATGTGAGTAGGCTTTGAAGTCATATATCTATGAAATGTAAATATTAAGAATTGTGAATTATTAAAAAAAAAAAGAAAAAAAAGAGGTGAACTGGAAGCCTCCTGGAATTGACGATCATTCGAAGTTGTTAATTGACGGGAATCGTTTATAGCACCTCTCTGTTTAAGATTCTTCCTCCCCTTTACGAAAGGCTGTGAAGGCACGGGAGGGTTCGACTATATTTAGAAGGTAAATGATTAAATCAATGAAGTCGATTGCACCTTACGGTAGGGGACAAACAGGGTAAGTGGAGAGGGATGACCAGCAGAAGGAAGTGAGATGCAAGAATTGGAGGAAGAAGAGGTGGAGGAAGGTCGGCAGAAAGCGGAGGAATGCGAAGATGAATGGGCAAGAAGAAGAAGAAGAAGAAGAAGAAGAAGAGAGAGAGAGAGAGAGAGAGAGAGAGAGAGAGAGAGAGAGAGAGCAGCTATGGAAAGGGTTGGATGGAACGTTTGAAAGATAAAGAGAGGGGAAGGAAGGGAAAGAAGAGTACTAAGAAGAGAGGGAGAGAGTGAGGCAAAGAGAAAAGGCTCCAAAGTTTAAGAGCGAGTCCGAAATGACAGAGCGAAGAGGGATGTCGTCAAGTGTTGACACTAAAGATGGAGCCAAGTTCGAGGGTGATGAAGGACGAGTGGTAAAGATGCTAGGAGAGGGGGCAAGGGAGGGAATGCTCGTCTGAACAATTGTTCCATACTGAACAATTTAGAAATTTTTGTATCTATTCTCTCTTATTCCTACTTTAAAAACAACAGAAACAAAAAGAACAGTAATAGTAAAACAATAATGATAACTAAGTCAGAATAAGCTTTGCTGGAACATGTTTGACAACTATTAATTGGTTTTATGAACAAGTCTGAGAAAAATGTTCAGCCAGGTAACATCTTTCTGAAATCTATTTTTTTTTCTTGAATTTAAATATTCATAACAAAATCAAAGTATTATCTTTGAAAAACTTAACCAAACAGAGCTTGGATAGGATTAACTTTTTCAAAATATTTGTTTTTCTTTGGTTTTTTGTCTGTCGGTCAAAAATCCTTGGTGGAAGATACTGAAATAACAGAAAAAAAATAAAATAAAATAAAACATATTGTTTCAAATGGTGTCATTCTGCTATTTTGTAACAACTTTCGAGGCTGTATCTTCAGACCTGTCTAACAATCCTACCACTGACAGAGTTAAGATAGTAATGATAAAAACGAAAGAAATAACAAAATCAAGATTGCTCTTTAAATAACGATAAAGTAGAACCTTTAACTTGAACCTATCCACAAAACTAGTTTCATGGAAATGATGAATCTTGCTTGAACAGTAACTAACAGAGCTCATCACAAATAACGAACTAGAAAAAAAAGTTAATAGTTATGAATTCTCTTTTGCTCTGCTGGTCAAAATCATTAAGATATCTGCTGCAGAAATAAGCAAAGATCTCTTTGACACAGGTCATCGATTTTTAATGTGAACTATGATTTTCATTAGATTTTTGCATAACGCACAATAGATCCATTCAAATTTATACTTTGCCATTATCATCATCATTATTATTATTATTATTATTATTATTATTATTATTATTATTATTATTATTATTATTATTATTATTATTATTATTATTATAGAGGTAAATATTCCTTCGAATGAACTCATAAGCAGCACCTTCAGAATAAAGGCGTATTGGATCATTTACCCCTCATTTTGTCTATAAATATTTTAGTCAGAACGGAGTTTAGAAATATTAAATGTGGGTCCAATCGATATATCTAATAATAATAATAATAATAATAATAATAATAATAATAATAATAATAATAATAATAATTAAAAGACATACTAATAAAGATAACAACAGAAATATCAATAACAACAGCAATGATAATAATAATAATAATAATAATAATAATAATAATAATAATAATAATAATAATAATAATATCACTTTCACCTCGTAAGATATGTACAGGTATGAAAAGAATAAAGGCAAAGTAATCACAGGCATAAATCTCTCCTCATTTTTTTTTAACTTCCTCTTAACCTTTGCATTGTGTCTCTTACTTATCGTGTCTTTTGCAATACTTACTCTCACGAGGCCTTTTAACCATTAGCTACATATTACGTTATTATTATTATCATTATTATTCATAACTAAGCTACAACACCAGTTGGAAAAGTAAGATGCAATAAGCCCAAGTTCTTCAACAGGGGAAATACCCTAGTGAGGAAAGGACATGATGAAACAGATAGAATAGTGTGGCTGAGTATACTGTATCAACCGTGTGTCACACGATCGTACATAAATTATTTTGTATATATCATGCTTGTATCTGCGCTCTTCCCTCGCACTAAAAAGAACCAGAATAAACATGTCTGCGTGTTTCCTCGGTAACATTGTCTGTTTCTCGAACATGAAAATTCCTGTTGCCTTGAGGTTTTGTATATAAAGGAGAGTGTTCTTTAATAAAGTTACTCAGTTGATTGCTTCCTGACTTTGAGTCACAACCTTTCTCTCGGCCCGTCACAATACCCTCAAGCAAGAGAACAAACAGTGGATGACCATGGTACAGAGGTTATGGTATTACCCAAAAATACAGAACAATAGTTTGATTTTAGGGTGTCTTTCTCATAGAAGAGCTGATTACCATAGCTAAAGAATCTCCTTTGTCCGGGACCTGGATCCTGTTTCTATCCTTACCAATTGGAGAATTACCACTGAACAATAACTATGCAATAGTTAACCCCTTAAGTTAAGAAGAATTATTCGGTTATCTTCGTGTTGTCAGATGTATGAAGAAAGAGGAGAATGTGTAGGGAATAGGCTAACTATTCGGTCTATGTAAGTAAAGAAAAATTAGCTTAACCAGAGAAGGATCCAATGTAGTACTATATTATCTGGCCAGTCAAAAGACTCAATAACTCACTAGCGGTAGTATCTCAATGGGAGGCTGGTGCCTTGGCCAACCTACTTTCTTTCAACGAAAGAGACAAAGAGACAAAGTAAGACTGAAACGTTGAGAATTGTGCAATGCAAAAGGAGCATCTCCTTGGGTTCTCTGCTAAGCCTCTTATTGGTTCTTCATCTTTCTGTGTCTTTTATTTTCATAATTTCTTGTGAAAAAAATATCTTTCATTTAACTAAAGTTCGGTTACTGAAGTTTACAGGGAATTTGCATGCGAGTTAACGCATACACTCAAACATTCTAGACACATAATGTATATATATATATTATGTATATGTATATATATATATATATATATATATATATGTGTGTGTGTGTGTGTGTGTATGTATATATAGTAAGTAGTAAGTAGTAGCTTAGCACTTGTTGAGATACCACCGCTAAAGAGTAATTGGGTCCCTTGACTAGCCAAATAGTAAGTAATACATAAGATCATTTTCTCTAGTTGCAGCTCATTTTCCTTTTGCCTACACATACAACGAATAGTCTGGCCTATTCTTTACATATTCTCCTCTATCCTCATACACCTGACAACACTGAGATTACCAAACAATTCTTCCTCGCTTAAGGAGTTAACTACTGCAATGTAATTGTTCAGAGGCTATTTTTATATTGGTAAGGGAAGAAGACACTCTCTAGCTATGGCAAGCAGCTCTTATAGGAGGACACTCCAAAATCAAACCATTGTTTTCTGCTCTTGGATAGTGCCATAGCCTCTGTACCATGGTCTTACACTGTCTTGAGGCAGAGCTCTCTTGCTTGAGGGTCCCTCGGGCCCACTATTCTATCTTATTTCTCTTCCTCTTGTTTTTATAAAGTTTTTATAGTTGATTTATGAAAATTTATTTGAATAATTTTACTGTTTCTAAAATACTTTATTCTAATTGTTAATTGTTTCTTGGAGCCCTTGGGCTTATAATATCTTGCTTTTCCAACTATGGTTGAGGCTTGGCAAGTAATAATATATATATATATATATATATATACATATATATATATATATATATATATACAAATACAACAGTTTCTAGTCCAATGCAGAACAAAGCCTCAGACATGTCCTTATTCATATATGAGGTTTGTCCAGTTTTCATCACCACACTGCAGATTGGGGATGGTTGGAGACTTTTGTTTGATCGCTTACAGTAAGCCAACTTAGTATGGGGGGCTGACCCTCTCTAGTGTAGCTTAGCTGATCAGGGCGATACATAAACCCTTTCATCACGTTAAGGTATTCCCAGTAAGAAATATATATATATATATATATATATGTATATATATATATATATATATATATTTTCTTACTGGGAATACCTTAACGTGATGAGAGGGTTTATATATATATATATATATATATTCTTACTGGGAATACCTTAACGTGATGAAAGGGTTTATATATATATATATATATATACATCTAGATATACATATATATATACATATATATATGTATATATATATACAGTATATATATATATATATATATATAAAACAGATGTAATCTTCCTTAGAGAGAAGGTAACTTGATACATGATCGACCACATGAGGAAAGTTTTATATATATATATATATATATATGTGTGTGTGTGTGTGTGTGTGCGCGCGCACCTCAGTGTGTTTTTATGTAAACAAAGAAGAGATAACCCAAGGACGATAATAGAAGATTGTTTTTAATCAAAGAAGTTATGTAGTTAAGTAAAAATATTAAAGGTCCGTGACCACTATTTGGGGAAAAACTTTCAATGATATTTTTGATATCCTGTGCTGTTACACTACAAAATTAGCGGGGGTGACCCTCCCAAAACCTTGGGCTAACTCCGGAAAATGACGAAATCCAAGAAGCCCGTCAAGTTCCCTTGGCCCATCATTTAGCAGCATATGTTGACAATCAGCAGTGATGTGTACTTCCACTAAAGTGTATTTGCACTCAGAACAAGCAAGACATTTATTATTATAGCATTTCTTGAAAATTACGTCATAACTGATAACAGACAAAAAATGCAATATGAATATCATATATACTCAGATGGTAATTTCATGGTTTATCTTTTTACAGACATGGAAAAATAATATCTGTTGATAGTTACCATTAAAAATCTAGCTCATATAAATACACAGATCATTACGCTATAAGTGAGGATATAAAAAAATACTGAAAGTTTGTACCCGAATATTAATAAGAGACGCTCAAAATTTGATTCAGCTATTATGAAAATATGCTTATGCGTGGTTTTTATTGTCTTTGAACATGACTTTGTTTGACCCTTGAAGATACTGGTTCTCTTTTTTTCTTTTTCTAGAACTAGATAAAGATGTCTGAAACACTGCTAAAGTCATTCCTAGATATGAAAGGGTAAAAGAGAATGAGAGATGAAGTGTGTATAATTTGCAAAAAAGTATGACGAAACTTCGTCCGACAAACTTGCACATCTATAGTCTCAGCTTAAAGACATTAGTTTAAAGTCGAAAGGCTTAGACAGGCATGGTAGTTTGCATGCCAAAATTAACTGGGTTGCTGGACCACAAGAGATTTTCTCTCCTAAGATTTGTAAAGCTGAACTTCTAAGTCAGTGAAAGCTTAAACAAGCGCAGAAGCGGGCAAAAAAAGATCCACTTGGCAACCGAGGAGTTGGTTAATTACAGAATCTTTCAAATCCATAACTGAATGAACAGGAAGTGCTTCCTAGCTTATTCAGAAGAAAAACAGGGACATTACATCACAAAGATCTCTGTATCTGGTACATGAAAGGAGAAGATATAAAAAGAAGATAAAAAATTAAGATGTATAAACACATTCAAACTGCACACTGTTAATCTAGAAAATGGTGCAATGAGGGACAGAATCCTAGCAATCATTGATGAAGTTAATAATCCATTTGTTTCTGAAATTAAGTATCACAAATCTTGTTGGAAAAATTATATTTGTCCATTGTATAGCAAAGAATGTGACGATTTTAAATTACTCCTTGAAATTGTGCGTTTTGTTGGAGTTCAACACACGTTTTTCCACCTTGTCTGCTCCTCTCTGCTGCAAATACAGAGCCCAGAACACTACAAGGTCTACTGCAGGACTACGATAATACGATGACGAACTACAGTTTTGATGTGTCATCGATCAAAAGAAGCATATTCAAGTAGTTATTTTAGGAACAGTTTGGAAATAAGCTATGTTATTATGTCCACTATAAAAAATCAACACACAAATGTGTATAACACAACAGCTGGAGGCTCATACGCAGAAGCTGTGATAAGTTTTAGGGCTATAAGTGATGAGCAATTAATAAACACTGTAGCTCGGCTTCTGAAAGAAAAGGTATCAAAAGAGCATACCATGAAGTGACCACCTGGTACGCAGGAAGTGGAAAACCAAGAAAGCTTCATATATTTCTTTGACAGTTATTAAACAGGCTAAGGAATCCCGCTGAAAAAGATTTCTCTACACTATGTAAGGATTAGAAGTACCAGCTTTTTCTTCTTTGTTATTCTCAGATATCACCCGAAATAGAAATCCTTTCAAAAATCAATTGTCATTAGCTGTACAAGAACTCACAAGAAGTCGTAAGATGGTTGACTAGCAGATTTGCTTGTCACAGCTGATGTAATAGCTGATTCGTTCCGTTGAGCAAGAAGGGGAAACGTTACAAGAGAGGCTTTCATTGCTTCAAATTAGTGTATGAGCTACTGACACGAAAAATCATTCATAATGGATTTGAAAATAGGTTATCCATTTCTCCAGATCTCCAAGCAAATTTACAAGTTCTCAGAAGTGGAGAACACACAAAAGATGAGTTTTGAGATGCCTATATAGAAGTTTACAAGCAAATCCAAAGATATTTCGACTTGAAGTACCAGTGGTTGCCATGGTTGAACAAACTAGATTCCATGACAACCTACTGGCTTAGATTATGGAAATGGTTGAGGTTCTGTTGTTGAATATTCATGCCTTGTGTACTCAGGACTGGGATGCCTTCAAAAGTTCACTCAGGATAATGTTACCATGATTGCAGTTATATGTTGAAAACAAATATGGAAGGTGGCTGACAGAATTCTGACTTGAACTTAGTTCCTTACCTTAGGATAAAGCTCAATATATGTATGGCGGACTATTTTTTTCATTCTATGAAAGGCCAACCATATTCATGCGTACCCTTGGACTTGTGGATTGAGATGACGAACAAGGGATCCAAAATGAAGGCTGGGTGGTCCCACTTTCTGAATAATTAACCAATGCTACTAATTCATACAAGGACAGTCAATTTTATTAACAGATTAAGAGTTGCTCTGCATGCTTTGGCTATTCTCAACTCCTCTGCAAAAAGTCGTGCTGAAAACTCCATTTCTCATCTTGCGACTGATGAACAAGCTATACAAACTATACAGACTTTGATTTAACCATTTGGATTTAGGAAACACCACCATAACGATCGTTATAATCAGGACAAGTTACATAAAGAAACTCGTAGAGGACTTTGAAACATCACACACTCATGAAGATAAGATTGTCCAGGAATCTTTTAATCAAAGAAAGTTTTCCGATAATGTGCTTTTCAGCGCAAAATTTCACATAAATTCATTTATATTTTTTTCATGCAGTCGGCTAGCAAGGAAAGCATTTCATCCAATTCAAACATGGATGCAATTGAAAATAAATGATTGAAGTTATAGCTTTAGCAGAGTATAGTTAAGAAAAGATTGACCTTACAGAAGTCATGCAATATCGTATCACTGATGAATGTCTTTCTATTTTTAAAATCAATGGTTCACTGAAAAAAAATAAAAAATCCACAATTAATTGAAAATTTAGTTTTCATGAATTTAATATTAATAAACCATTCATAGGTTTTATTAACATGTGTTTCATAGAGAGACTTTCCACACCTGCAGAAGACAGACTGGGGCCTGATTGAATATTTTATACTTTGGGGAGACTGATTTATGTGGTTTAGACACAAATGAAATTGATGACCTTGACTCTTGAATATTGAAGTCCTTTTTTTTTTTTTTTTTTTTTTTTTTTTTATAAATATTTCTCTTACATACTTCATCCACTCAAACAAATTTTACATTTGCATTTGCGGAATTCCGTATATGCTGGTAGAAATATTAATGCAATTAATTAATTATTTGATTTTATTTTCCTTTTATCAATTACGATTGATATAATTTTCAACAAATGCTTTAACAGTAAATGTCTTACTTGTTCTGAGTGCCAATACACTTTAGTGGAAGTACATAACACTGCTAAATGTCAACATATGCTGCAAAATGAATGGGCTATGAGAACTTGAGGGCCATCTTGGATTTTGCCATTTTCCGAAGTTACCCCCAGTTTTTGGAAGGGTCACCCCCTCTAGTTATCCAGTGCATTAGCACTAGATATAAGAAATATAATTGAAAGTTTGTTTCCTAATAGTAGTCACGGATCCTTGATATTTTTACTCAACTATATTAGTCAGCATCTTATAAATGGGTTAGTGTATCGCTAAATATGCATAAACTTTTGTTAAATTTAAACTATTTTAAGAATAAATAATTTCTTTTTTATCGGTATTAGAACCAATTTAGCATTTGAGATCATTTATAATAAAGATGAATGTGTGGAAGTTACAAGGAAAAACAATTTCATTCAATCTCTAGCCCGGTAGCTGGTTGTTGATTCCGGCGAATAACGTCCTAACCTAACGTAACAAGTTCATGACGAAACTAGTTGTGTAACTCACTGTAGGTTTCGTTGGGAAGACGTTAATTGTGAATTAGTTATAATGTAGAATATCATTTCAAGTTAGTAATAAAGTTTTAGATGTTAAAAATTGTCAATGAAATAATTTTGCAGGAAAATATCAATAAATGAAGTAGAAAAAGAACTCCACTGAGAGGGCTTTATAACAGAAAATCAGATTGGAAAAATTTAAGACATTCGTATAGTCATAACGAAAAGTTTCTCCTGCACAACACTTCTGCAAAACGCATGTAATAGGACCGAGTACCCAATTGAAGGATCCTTAAGTCATCATCGACGAAGGGCCATCATACGAGAACCATCTGACTAGAATATGTTAGATAGAAAATTAGGATATTTCTTTCTGGCTGAATCGGTTTCAGCAAGGATAAATATTTATAATCAGCCTTCATGCTCTTTGAGAATCTTAGAAGGGATATGAGAACACATAATCGATGAACTATGTGGAG
>NC_090731.1:130716895-130739395 GCF_036898095.1 Palaemon carinicauda
CTTTCAACATCATCTCTCTTGATATACAGTATATCAATATATCTTGGATTTTATTGTATTGAAAACAAACAAGAATAAAAGCATTTATAGGATATCGTTTTGAGAAATGGTGGCAATAGAAACGGAGATGAAATGTTTGACAGTCCAATTGGTTAGATATGATAGGTCACACTTCAAACAATGATGGAGAGCTATTTTACGTGGCTTATTCACGTCAAGAAAATTGTTGCCGTTTGCGTTTGCGTTACTAGGATACGTCCATTGATGTTGAGGACTCCTCTGTTAATGGAAACCAATTGCAGTTGACTTGAACTCAGTCCCAGATAATGAATCCTTACAGATTCCTTTGAAAAACATTCAATTTCAATGTGCACAAAGATGAGTTCGTTGTTATACTACAGTGATCTACTCACGGGCCTATAAAACAAATCATGGTACTCTGTCGGTCTCAGATCTTTGTAGTTTTAGCTAAAGTTGAGTGCTGCTGTAGTTGTCAGAAGATACAGCTGGAGTGAGGCAAACAATAAAAAATAAAAACATTACGTAAACGGTAACATACGGTAGTTATTTTGAGTAACAGGTACTTAGAGAATGCAAATCATAAGTGATATGATGTATACATTGCACTAAGCTGAGAAAAAAAATCATCATATAGTGAATTCAAGAAATTACAAAGCTTTAGATTTGGATTTGAAAAGACGAACGAAAGATACAGACCATGCATAGTGAAGACGTCATAAATTGCGGCTATATAAATATTCAGTCTGTTGGCAATAAGACCATTAAAATTAGAGAATTGCTAAATGAGAAATGTTTCTACACTTTACCGATATCTGTAGCATGGCTAAACGAATTTGACAAAGGTAAGGATAGCTTTTCGTGAAAAGATGAAATACTGATTACAAGAAATTTACCTGAGAAAATGATTTAATTTGATTAAAGAATATCTAACTATGGCCCCACTTTGTCTTATTTATTTCTCTTTGACACACACACACACACACACACACACACACACACACACACACATATATATATATATATATATATATATATATATATATATATATATATATATATATATATATATAGATAGATAGATAGATAGATATATAATATATATATATATATATATATATATATATATATATATATATATATATATATATATATATATATATATATATATATAGTGCACACAAAAGCACAGGCGCTTCCATAAACGTGCGCGCGCATCTACACTTTCTCTTTCATTTCCAAACCTATTAAACTTTACAGGAATTCTACAGTCACGTCGAGAAACTTTGGAGGGATCGGGCAGTTCAGGAGGTTTATTCAAGGCATAACGAATTTCAGCTCATTGACTGTTCGAAATAGTGAGTATTTGACAGTTTCACATAATGTAAAAAGAATTGAGTGGTTAGTCATTATCATTTTGTTAGTTTTAGAATTTACTTTATTTGTATGTGAGGTGCTATTATTATTATTATTATTATTATTATTATTATTATTATTATCACTTGCTAAGCTACAACCCTAGGTGGGAAAGCAGGATGCTATAACATAACCCAGGGACTCCAACAGGGAAAGTAGCTCAGTGAGGAAAGGAAACAAGGAAAAGTAAAATAAATAATAAGTGCAAATGTTTCTCATGTATATTTATTTCTACTTAATCTGTGTATATAGAATTGTCCTTCATTTCCAAAAGAAAAATTATTCTATTGGAAAGTTAATACTTATCTTTACAATTTCTGTAATAACACTACAATAAATTGGGCGGCTGGATGAGTTCAGTTTTAAAAACAAATTATAACAAAATAAATTTCCCCAAATTCTGAGACTACAAACGCTTTATTTTACAATAAATAAAGCATATGGCTTCGAGATTATCTGATCACAGGCTTTCGTTAACAGCTATTCGCCATATCATATCCAGCTTCTTTCCTCTATTTGTATCAATAATGATTTCTCAAACTATTGTACATATTACGAATAAATAAAAAAAAAGAAATCTTATACTTGGTGGCAAACTTGTGTGTTTTAATCATAAAATCGTGATATTTAGTGAGAGGTGAAGAAGATACAGTCTTCTCAGACCTTGTTTAGATGGAGAGAGAATACCACAAACGGCTTTATCATTTAATAATGAATTCATCCACTGCATTCAATCAAGAAAACAGTCAGTCATTTTACTATCTGTTGAAAGTGATACCAAGTGGTTTGTACAGCTTAGAAAAGATTTCCATCTTTGAAGAAAAGCATAAGCATTATTATTATTATTATTATTATTATTATTATTATTATTATTATTATTATTATTATTATTATTATTATTATTATTATTATTCAAGTTACAACCCTAGAGGGAAAAGCATGATGTTATAGGCCCAAGGGCTCCAGGAAGGAACTATAGCCCCGTGAGGAGAGGAAATAAGGAAATAAACTACATGAGAAGTAATGATTAGTTACTATAATATATCTTAAGATTAGTAACCTGCTAATAACCATTATCTATGGAAATAAAATGTTTAATGTAATGTTTCTTTGTTTTACAGTTTTCTTGACAAAGTGGAAGTGGTGAGACTTCCGGATTACGAGCCCTCTATACAGGTAGGTCTATAGGCGTAATAAAGACGTAACTTTTTTTCACCGTTTATTTCAGAAGTTAGATCTTTATATTTATACTATACTGTTAAAAATTTGCATTAAAAAACTACGGTAAATGCCTGGCAACATTTATTCCAGGATTTTTACCGTTTTTAAAAAGGGATATTTTGACGTAATGGAGTGATATAAGATATAAGAACAAAGTACAGGTATAGTAAAATTACGGTAGCCTATATTTTACTGAAATACGGATGAGAAAATACATTTTTTCGGAGAATTTCCGATTAAAGTTAGGGATTTTTTAACAGCGTATTTAAAAATAGCTTGAAGGTATATCACTTTAGATCTTGATAAGATCTCAAACACATACACACAGTTGGGCATCATATTCTGCCAAAAAAATTACAGAGAATGGAGAAAAACAAATAAGATTTGTGTAGTCCTTGGCCTAGCTACCGAAAACTAATTAAAATCTCTATGAATAACCTTGGAGTAATTTTACGAAGTTTGTATATCTAACAAGTCGCGAAAAGGAAGCAACAGGAACGAAAATATCTAAAAATGTCTCTACCAGATTTAAGATATATTGAATTTTAGTCATTATGCTTGAATGACATTTCTCTTTTGTTTCAGGACATCCTTCATAGCAGACGACGCACCACAGACATTCAAAAGATTGAATTTGAGGTTAAAGTTCCCAGGAAGTATGGCGGAGGGACCCTTAATTTCTGGGTGTTCGATGTCGGAGGTCAACGAGGAGAACGGAAGAAATGGATACAGGTAAAGAAACATTTATAATAAACTAGAATATCATTTCAGAAAATCATTGATATTATAATGGACGACAACCATTTACTCAAAATTAGTCTATTTGGCGTCGTTATTTTTTTATACTCTTTCAATTTTTCTCCGATGTGGTGGACTGCGAAAACATCCCGTATTTGATGAGATTTATGTACAGTACCTCAGACACCTTAAAGAATATTTGAATCAATTAAGTTAACATTTCAATCACTGATGGTCCCGCCATAAACTGAGAAAACGACATATACTGGAAAAGTAGAGGAAAACATCTACTAGTAATCAAATCAACACAAGTATCAACTAAAATCACCGACAGGAAAAATGAGGTCAAAATACCACTCAAAGATACACCAATTCTTAATACGAGATCAACTTCAAATGGAAATTTTGCAAATTTCGCTGAAAACAGGATTAGAGACAAAACAGTAAATAAGATTAAGAATAATGGCTGCTGACACCGAAACTAGAACCATTTTAGAATTAGAAACAACACTAATGATATGCAATGTATTCAGTGATGAAGACGATGTAGTTGATTAATGTTTTGATTCATAGGAATCGTTGTTTGAATAGAATTAGCAATGTACAGGAAAACATAAGTCTGTTATTCAAGAAAATCGCAGTAGGTGGGACTATCTATTTCATGCTGAAATGTAATGCTAAAGTTCGGAGAGCTCCTTGTGATGATGGTGACAAAGTTATGTTGCGATAGGACACATCAGCATGCGTAATAGGTACCAAGCAATCACCTGCTTCCACTGTCAATGGAATGGACATTTTGATAAAGACTGTAAGTTCAAGACTGATAATAAAATCTGCGGGAAATAATTGACACCAAGGAGTGTAACTCCCAAGTGGTAAAATGCATAAACTGCACTAAGTTGAGAAAACAAAATGACCATATGGTGAATTCAAGAAATTGCAGAGGTTTAGATTTGGAATTGACGAGACTAGTAGAAATTACGGTTCATGGATACTAAGGACATCATAGATTGCGGCTGCGTAGATATTTAATCTGTTGGTAATAAGACAATTCAAATTAGAGAACTGATCACCGAGAATCAATGGAAAGTTTTTAAGAGTTCAGTATGCCCATTTAGATGATTGACATGGCAAAAACGAAATTGGTTATCTGTGCAGATTTTAATCTTAGAATGGATGACGCACCAAACCGTGATGCTTCAGACTTATGGGAGTTATGGAAATTATATCAAGTGCTTAATAACGTTAATTGTGCAACACCTTTAACTGAACATAGCCTGAGCTGGAACTAGTTTTGAGTGTTGGAATGAATAGCATTGTATTAGATATTAGTGTGGAAGAGAAAGAGAAGTGCACTTTTTCTCCAGTGCACAAGCTTATAACTATTAGATTACCTTTACAGAGAATGCAGTGCTAATCATCATCATCATCATCATTATCTCCTTCTACGCCTATTGACGCAAAGGGCCTTGGTTAGATTTTGCCAGTCGTCTCTATCTTGAGCTTTTAAATCAATATTTCTCCATTCATTATTTCATACTTCACGCGCCCTAATCCTTAGCCATGCCTGGCTCTTCCAACTCTTCTAGTGCCTTGTGGAACCTATTTCAAAGTTTGGTCGCTTGGGAGTGCGAATATGTAACTCGAGTAATCTCTCTTAGCCTACAGTTTCATTTCTAATCCTGTCCTGCCATTTAACTCCCAATATCCTTCTTAGGGCTTTGTTTTCAAATCTACAAAATCTGTTGGATTTTGTTACATTGTCATACCACCACTCATATCCATACATCTCATTAAACTGATATATAGTCTGATTTTTATGTAATTTAAGACGTTTTGATTTCCAAATTTTACTTAACTTAGCTATTGTCTGATTTTCTCTTTTCCCTCTTTCATTAAACTCGAATTCTAAAGATCCTGTATTAGAGATCATAGTGCTAAAATGCTAAAGCTTTAAGAATATATAAAATTTATCTCTTTGCGTTATTATTGATGAAGTCTCAAAGAAAATAAAATATATGATGTTATCAATATTTCCTTTAGTCAAGACAACCAGCGTTTACTTAGGCTCTGTAAGTCTTAATTACCTTATAACCATATGTGAAAGGACGAATAGAAATTAATATGGTATGTATCAATTGAAGGAAAAGACTTTAACTGTGAAGGATAAATCTTCTTGGTTTGATGGGGAGACTAGATAAAAACAAGAAAAAAAAAAGGTGGTGTCTGCTAAAATTAAGTACATGGATAGAATACAAAAGTGTAAAGTGTCAATATAATTACATATTAAGGAGGAAAAATAATGAATAGTATAGAAAAATCCAGAAGCCGAAACAGACATGAATAAGTTACCTAATTTCCTAAATGGTGTAATGGAAAATGTAAACGAAAAAGGCCATAGCGACCAAGAACTGCCTGATAATTTTCTGGAATTCTTTAAAAACAAAATAGAAAATATAATTGGGGCTTTTGCAGATATTTCATGTCAGATTAGTGTACCAGAATCACAGATAAGATTAACGAGATTTAATATTACAATGTAAAACAAAAGATGAAGTCATCAGGGGTATTATGGCCGACATAATTGCAAGAATAGTAAATACTATTATGATGAGTGCAGGCATCCTAAATCTGAGAAAGTGGCCACAGTTAAACTGTTTCTGAAAATTGCCCTAGATTATCAGGACTTTATTTAATACAAAGCTATTACATACAAAGATAACCTCCAATTAGATATCTGAAAGACTGAAGATATTAAAGCTTTCAAGAAGAAACTGGCGATGATATCGAGTTTACCCGTCGATTTCTTAAGGTACGTATTGACTCTCATAAGGGTGTCCGACATTGCGCTGGTTCAATATTAAAGTCAATAGAATTTTCACCCATAAACGATCATTTAAATATATGTTAAAACCCATATCATATATCAATTATAATATATATCTCCCAAACATCCAACTGCCTTTCGCTCCTTATCTTCTAATTTCTTTACATCAAGAAACCGCGTTACTCCTTAAACATTCAAACCACAACCACACCATTAAATAACGCCTAGCTGCTTATTACTCAAGTCCTCTCCCTTTCGTTGTTGTTTTTCCAATCTTCATATCCTATGCTTTGTGTATTCTTTTCAAACCTTGTACAGTTTTCAGTCATACCTCTTGAAAATAAGTATGGCCACTCATTTTTTTCTTGGAATTTCTCTTTTATTACAAGTGTTTTTATGAGTGTTATAATTGCTAAGGATAGCAGTTAGTTGCAGGTTTTCAAATAATTACTCGCTTTTATACAAATTAATTTTTTTAATAATTTTATATTTTGCTACTAAACAACACTTTAAGCAAAAATCGTAAGGTGGATTGTTCCTACACGTCATACAAACCTTTGTCCTTTGATGAAGGACATCGTTTCAGCACGAGCTGGAATATGTTGAAGTTGGTTTGAGTGAGCGGTTATCCAAGTGGTATGGGAGTTGGGCGAGGAGCTCAACCCCCTTTCCAGTCAGAGAAACCTTACATTCGTTCCAACTTTCGTCGTGTACGGATATGTAGACAGCTTCTTGAAAATAACCTGTCAAATTAATTAGTCATTATTTACAGGAAGTGAATGGTCATCTAAGATGGAGTGGAGGCAATAAGTTTGTGTTTGTAGGGGGAGGGAGGATTCTGCATCCAGTTTATGGCTACACCGGCTCTTGATCCTCACACTCTCTGTGCCTCTTGTGGGGGGTCATGACTGTTTGCAGTCATGCCTGTGTCTTGAGTCTAGGCAGTGGCTTCTGGTGCAGTGACACACATACGCACTGAAGGGTAGGAAACATGCAAAACATTCTTCGGGGTCGGCCTGGGCAATGTCCAAGAAAACTCCAGTGAAGTAGTTCACTGCTTCTGTCTCCGAAGGGGGTGATATTGCTGCTGTTGCACCTATGCATACGCCCCTGGATAGGTCCACAGGGAGTACGCTGCAGGTGTCAGGAGGACTCGGATCTACATTGGTTGAGCTTTTAAGTTTCGTTGGTGCCTGGTGAACCCCTTGTGTTCATCGCTCCCCTTCGGTGGCTGGGGATTCTTGACTTTGACCATACAGGCTGCTGACAATGAGTTTGATCTAAGGAAGGCTTGGTCCTCCTTCAGCCTTTCAGATAGGCTCTCTATGACTTTGTTGAGGGCGTTGGTAGCTATGGCTACCTCTCCCCTAGTACCCCCAGTGCATTTATTGTCTCAAGTGTCACAGGTGACACCAGTGGTGAAAAGGCATTGTGGTTTCCCCATTGTCAGTTGGCCCAGTGGTCCCCTCCTTAAAAAAAATAAAAAAATAAAATAAAAATAAAGGGTAAGTGTGGTAAGGTAGCCTCCATCCCAGTAGGAAAGGTGCTGGAATCAGGAGTCATGGCCTCAGCGGACAGTAAAAGAAAGAAAAGTGTTGCCCTTACACCCTGTGTTACCCGAATCCCTGACTAAGGCCAATGATTCCCACCCCTTCCTCTGTATCCATCACCCCAACCCTTGTGGTCTCTACATTTTCTGTTATCAAAAAAAGCTTCTTGCCCTGTGGGGCTCCCAGTGATCAATCTGTTTGCCGTGTGGCTGAACAGGAAACTTCCTGTGTTCTGCTCTACATATATAAATATGCAGTCATAGAAACATACCTGATATATATTTATGTATGTGTGTATATATAATATATATGGGTGTCATAGAAGGGGTATTTCTCTAGTTGGAGCAACTCTAACACATATCGTGGATTTCCTTTCCTAGTCTTCCTTAACTGGGAGAAGTGTCCAGGTTGTGGTTGTCAAAGGCAACTGCTCGACCTTGAGTATGGTTTTTCAGCTCGAAGAGCTTAGACCTCCTCTCTTCCTGGGAGTGGTCTATGTTTGTGAGGAACTTTGATCAGTCTTGCCCACCCTAGGATCTTGGTCGCCTGGAGTGGTATGGTACCTTGGTCCAGAAGGATTTTACGAGTACTCCATTCAATCCTTTGAGGTCATCAAACTGGGATCTGACTCTCAAAACTTTTTCTACTAGCCTCAGCAACAGCGAGGAGATTTGATGGGTTGGATGGTCTCTCTTATGCTGCCACCTTCCGTTTGGTGCCAGGTTTCTTGGCCAAAACCCAGAACCCAGCAGCACAGGGCCTCAGATTCAAGTCCTCCTCCATCCCCTCCCTGCAGTAGGTGTTGGGAGGGGATTGAAAAGAAATACTCGTGTCCCATGAGGGTACTACAGTGCTCTCTGGAAAGGTCCTGACACTCAGGCCTGAGTGTCGGAGACTTCATGAGCACTAGCATATCCAAGAAAGACATGTCAAGGAACATGATCTCTTTCTGACTTCGTGAGACGATCCGTAAAGCTTACATCTCGACTGACGAGAGAGTTGAGGCACCAGTGAGGACTAGAACTTGCATAGGTTGCCAGGGGTATTGGCTTCACCCTCACTTTCAGGAGGAATCTGTCAGTGGGCCAAGTTTTGAAGGGTGGTCTCTGGAAGAGGCAGACAACCTTCACAGCCTTTTGTTTGTAGGAGTTTATCCCCATGTACCTTGACACCTTTATGCTTGTGAACCAGCCCAGCTCCCTCACTGGACAAGGATGCATCTTGTCTATAGTAATGTGTTGATGTAAATCTGGATTGAATAGTAGTACTGTATAACTGCCCCTTCTTCATTCTTCTTTCCCAACCCCGGGACAATGCGGTCAAGACATTGCAAGCTGGTCAGACTAGAATAGATGCTGGTAAGTTTGACTTTAGAGCACCATTCTTTAAATTTGAGGAAGTAACTCTGTCCATCTTTCTGTAAGTTGTGGTAGCCCGGTTGGTTTTATGCCAACCCATTAACCATTAAAATTGGTACCTGATTCTGACTTCCCCTACGGGATAAAGAGTTTCAGTGTTGCTCAAGTACATGTATCCATGTCCAACTCAAGGCCTATCAGTCTTTCATCCATATGATAGACAGATAGGGGGTGGAGGTGGTCCTTGCTTCGTGCCCATTCAGTTAGAATATTGATCACTTTCAGGGAATAAATTTAACCTTCCAGTTTTGTTCCAGATGACTTCCAGCCCACCATAAAAACTTGAGTCCTATAGTACAACTTCCATCTTCAATCACACCCCTCTCAGTCCTGGGCCGAAAAGTAAGTCTTCTCTGACTGGAAAAGGGGCGGGGCTTCTCGGCTTGGTCCCTAACCAGTTAGATAACCGCATGTTATCCAACTTTAACGACCGATTCAAGCTCGTGCTGAAACGATAGGTTTGTAAACGCTAGGATATATACAAGTCACCTTAAAAAATATTGATATTAATATCTCATTTATGAATAAGTTTATTTCTTTATGAAGCCTCGATGATGGGAAAGGATTTCCGAAACTTTTGTTTTGTATACCATAAAGAAGAAATGATTTCAAGTCTTTATGTTTTCTTCTCTCTCTCTCTCTCTCTCTCTCTCTCTCTCTCTCTCTCTCTCTCTCTCTCTCTCTCTCTCTCTCTCTCTCTCTCTCTCTCTATATATATATATATATATATATATATATATATATATATATATATATATATATATATATATATCCCTTTCTGAGTGGGGATACCTTAACGTGGTGTAAGAATTTGTATATCGACAAGGTTAAACAAAGCTGTACTAGTCTGGGTCATCCATACTCGGTTGGTTTGCTGTAAGCGATCAGAGTAAAATCTCCTATCACCTATCCGCACTGGATAGCGTGTTTGTTAAAACTAGCCAAACCCAAGGGATGAATTGACATATCCGAGGCCTTTATCCTGCAGTGGACTAGAAACGGCTGCATTTGTTGTTTATATATATATATATATATATATATATATATATATATATATATATATATATATATATATATATATATATATGTGTATATATGTATATATATGAGAGAGAGAGAGAGAGAGAGAGAGAGAGAAGAGAGAGAGAGAGAGAGAGAGAGAGAGAGAGAGAGTGTATGTATATGTCTGTGTTTTATTCTTTATGATGAGGTTTACATTTTTTCTTCATACGTACACAAATTCGTATGCTCATCATATAAAAATTTTTATATCTATTTATTTCATCTTAACCCTCTCTCTCTCCTAGGTATTTGATGGCATCCAGGCGGTGCTGTTTTTAGTAGCCTCAAGTTGTTTTGATTCTGTCATAGAAGAGGACGAGGAAACGAATCGCCTTCAAGAGGCTATCAACATCTTCAAAAGTGTCTGGGCTTCAAGGTCTGGCAAACTTTAGCTTTGATTAGGTTCACTTCTTGATAGATTAGCTTTTGTTTCCTTCATTTACAGATGAACTATCATATATGGTTCGCATATTTTCTTATTTATTTGTTACTATGTATGTTCCTTATTTTCCTTTTCATCTGTTATGCTAATTGGCTCCTTGAAAAACTTATTGATGCTTTGCATATTGCTTAAATCATCTTATTTCTAAATGAAAAAAAATGAGTAAGTAAATAGAGGTCTCATTGTATTTTTATCAGAAATAACTGATTGAGTTAGTTACTATTCTCTGTTAAGTGAACTAGTCTATTTCCTGCCGGGAGACTGAAATAATAACTTTCACCACAGATTCCTATTCAAGATCAATTATTAACATGATTTCGTAATTCAACCAATGTCAGTGATGC
The DNA here is from genome assembly GCF_036898095.1 of Palaemon carinicauda. Taxonomy (NCBI): domain Eukaryota; kingdom Metazoa; phylum Arthropoda; class Malacostraca; order Decapoda; family Palaemonidae; genus Palaemon; species Palaemon carinicauda. The sequence goes on from NC_090731.1 coordinate 130,727,932, forward strand.
TCAAGTGACTGACGGTATTCTTCTTCTTCTTCTTCTTCTTCTTCTTCTTCTTCTTCTTCTTCTTCTTCTTCTTCTTCTTCTTCTTCTTCTTCTTCTTATACAAATAATCTACTTACATATTTAGTGGTTGTACCATTTTGTGACGACCATTAATTGAATTGGTTATTTGAAACATAAACATCAACAATTAGTAACAAAACGTCAGTTTATACATACACTGCACCAACCACTACAATTTTGACCAAACTCAAGATTTTAGGACGATAATGCCCTTTGGTACCACAATGGCCTTCATTACGCCAACCCAAAATTATCAGTCTCTTATTACCTTATAAAATTTCCAAATTATAAGCTTTTACAATAGAGATTCTTTTTTATTCATATCAAAAGACTAAATCATCTGTGGTGTCTTCATCCACGCTAACCTCTTTGATATAATTTTGTCTTGTCTATATACTTGTCCAAAATTTCATAATCTTAAACCTATTACTTTACATTACTAGGCTTCCACCTTTGTTATTTTATTTATAAAACCCAATTTCCATTTTCTAAAAAATACTGGGCTTAGAGTTTCCTTTAACTTCAACTATCGTATCAGTGGACACTTCTCTTCTCAATCTTCTAAACTTTTTATTGAATCCTACTTTACCTTTTCTCACATATTTTAGTTTGTAATTTTTAGATTCCATGTATCAAACGAATCAATTACTTACATTCTTATTCTATCAAGGTTCATATTCATAACTTCCATTTACCTTAATAATCTTGCTTATTCTTAATGCTTATTGTCTTTGGAATTTTTCTTCATTATCACAGATTAATGATATGCCATCTTTAAATATATGCTGGTTCAAGTTACATTTAAAACCTAAATTCTAAAGATCCTTTTTTTTCTCTATAGATTTCTGAAGGATTCTGGCTTCATCGTGTTTCTTAACAAGCAAGACATCCTGCGGGAGAAAATAGTCCACCAGCAGAAATCTATAGCAAAATATTTCCCAGAATATGAGGACTATAAACTAGACAGCAGAGGTGAGATGATCTGAGCATGGTTTGTTCAAGGTATTATTAGATATGATTAAAGCTATATTACCATAGATTTATAAGGGCGATAAAATATGGCATGTTTCCTCATTTGAACATTTTTTTTTAATCAGTTCTAAAAGTAGGCTAACCTTGGGAAAGGTGCGTTGGATAATTCTCGTTTTACATTCCATAAAAGTTCTTACACAGGAATAAATTATTTTACCATGATAAATAAACCTTTAATTTCTTTCGCAAGATTTTTTTCTATTAGTTTTTCATTACAATTTGCAATATCTTTGAATATATCATTTTTAATTTCTGTGAAGTGATCAGGACAAGGAGTAAGATTTTCTATACGATCAAGCATTTGTTATTTATCATCGGTTTCAGATCGAATCCCCGACGAAGATGAAGAATACCTCAGAACAAGATGTTTCATCCGAGACAAATTCACAGTAAGTAGTCCAAAGTTGATCAGTGACATATAACATCCCTCCCTTTATAACTCTTATAGGCTTTCCTGAAATGCAGATTTTATTCCGTTTATTTAACTTATTGTTTCAGAACGTACTTGGAAAAAAATTACTATATGGTCCAGGAAATGAGCGATTTTCATGGTTAATAATTTTTTGTTTTAATAATATTTTTTTAAATGTATTGTCTTATGAACAAATTTCGTGCATGCATCTTATATGCACTTCTTGAATAATTAGTAATGCTACTCCATTATACTCTGCCAAACTTTCTAAGATCAGTAGGGTGGGGTCAGGTAGAAATTACAGATTTGTCAGGTCCTTCAAATACTTCCCGCCAGAGATAATCCATCTTGGGAAGATTTGCCTAAGAGCTCCGGAGTCGAGGGAAAAGGATTGCTTCTTAAATATACCCGTTTATTTGTTTCTTTTTCATTCCCAATTCTATGTACTCATTCCTATATATGTATTATTTCCATATACTGTATTTTCTTTCATCAGTCTTTGTATTAATGGTTAAAGTAATTACTGCAGTATAAGCTATCGGTATTATATGTAGCATCTTGTAATTCACTAATCTTTTGAAGGAATACGAAAAAGTTGTTAATCTATTTATTTCTCACTAACACAGGAATCATTAAATTTCTTCAAATCGTATGAACACACATATACAAACCTTGGATATATCATTTACTTTATATAGTATTAAGGCCATTTATTAGTAAACCATGCTTATAATAACATATACACTCATACAAACACAATTTTTTGGACAAATAGGCCTCCTATTAAAGTATATGTGCATCTGTCCTCGCAAAAGTGCTTCCACTTCTCCTTCTATGGTCCGATGTATGAGTTTAGTACTCTGTGCTCAAGACTCTATACTGCTCCTCATTTGTTCATTCAGATGTCCACCTTGGTAGTAGCTTACACCAAATTGCAAGGGATAAGCCTCTGGATGTATCTTAACAGATGGCTGATCATGGTCTCCTTCGTGAGGCAGTTTCTACAGGATCGGGTATAACCTTTTGCTTTTGTCACAATCTGGGGATTGTGATAAACAAGAAAAAGTCTAATCGCTTACCCAAGGCGAGGTTGAAGTACTTCGGCATGCTGGTAGATATGGCAGCAGCGAGAGTCTGTTAGTCAGTCACAACAACAAGCCAAAGGAGGTACCGTATCTGTTTCTGTCTAAGACAGAATTACCAGTTTGCGCTGATATTCTTCTTGGCTACCTTTCCTCGCTGGAGAAGCTCTTTCCTCAAGTTAGCGCCTCCACCAGAGGTCTCTTAACCTGGTGCTTGAAGAGTCACTACTCAGCCTTCATGGATCTCTCATCCCTTCCCGAGCCAGCAAGACAGGAGGCTAAAATCACTGACTACAACACCACATGCACTTACTGCACAGTATCTACAACGTTTGGAGCGCTATCGGGAGGCTAAAATCACTGTCTAATTATCTTACCTGTTGGCTGGATGAGAAACCCTCACAGGGGAGTCCTACTTGACTGTACCTCCAGACATGCAACTGTGCTCAGACACACTGAAAGAGGGGATGGGTACACACATAAAGGACCTGGTCGTCTCGGGGGTTTGATCAGAAGAAGCATCTAATCATTGATGTCATGTGAGGCTAGCAGCGTTATAGAGCTGCGAGCATACCAAAAATGTTGAGGAGGCTTTCAGTGATGTTGTTGTGACATTCCCATAGTGGCTTACGTGTAGTAAGGAGGCACGTTTCCGTGCCCACTCTGTGAGCTAATGCAGCAGATGCAAATCAGAACATCTTTCTATGTTGTAGAGTTGTCAGTCAAGTACATTCATGGCAAGCAAAATGGACTCGCAGACACACTTGGTTGCCAGGGGAGGGTTGTACATTTCTACACTCCTGCTTAATGGAGAGGCTTTTGGTTTGTGGCGTTTTCTGATGATCGACCTATTTGCTACATGGCTAAATGGGAAGCTCCCCGTGTTTTCTCTTTAAAGTCCAAACCCATGGGCCATGTTTGAAATCACCTTCCAATACCAATGAGATTACATGGATGGTTATGCCTTTCCCCCATTTAACTGTGTTCCTTCTGCTAATCTACTGTCCACTCCGAAATGGCTTCATGTCTTATTATAGCCTGTTCTGCCCTGTTGAGATCAAGAGAGGATTCCCTATGACCATCGCTTTCCCCAGTAAAAGTGGGTCATCCTCTGGAATTAATATCATAGAAGGGATTCTTCTCGTGTCGTATCATCTCTAGAGCAGATTACGAATTTCCTAGTCTTCCTTCATCAAGAGAAGCTTCTCACAATTGCTGCTGTCAAGGCTACTGCTCAGCCTTGAGCATGTTCTATCGACAGAAGAGGATAGATTTCTCATAGGAGTTGTCTATGCTCGCGAGGAGCTGTGGACAAACTTGCTCATCCTAGGACCTTCGGCCCCGGGGGGGTGATGTGTTCCTTGTTTTCAAGGCTCTTAATTGCACCCAGTTGAACCTTTGAGAAAGCAATCCATCAAGGTTCTGACTAAAGTCTGTCTCTGCTGCCCTAGTATTGGTGAAAATTTTAGACAAGTTACACAGTCTCTCTCACCTAATCTCCCATGCTGAGAGGTTGGAAGAGCTACCTTAGTTTGGTGCCAGGTTGCGCAATCGGAATTCAGACCTTGGTGGGACAATACCCAAGGTTTGAACCCTTCTCCATCCCATCTTTATGTAAAAAGTTGGATGGCAAGGAGAGGAGGGGCTTTTGTGGCCCGTTAGGGTTCTGTGAGGCTCTCGGAAAGACACAACCCCTTAGACTTGAGGGTCAGTGACTCTTCCTTAAGACTGTCAGAACCAAGAAAGCAGTGCTGGGCAACACCGTATTTTTCATGCGATGATCTGTAATACATATGCCTTGACTGCTGAGAGGATTGAGGTACCAGCTAGGGCCAGAACTTCAAAACCAGGAGTTATGTCCAACCTTATCTAAAAGAGGAGTCTTGTAGTTGGCCAGGTGTTGAAGGTTTGGGTGTGTATACATCAGACCACCTTCATGGCCTTTATTACTATTATTATTAATAGCTAAGCTACAACCCAAGTTGGAAAAGCAGGATGCTATAAGCCTAAGGGCTTCAACATGGGAAAATAGCCCAATGAGGAAAGGAATTAAGGAAATAAACAAACTATATCAGAAGTAATGAACAATTGAAATAAAATATTTTAAAAACAGTAACAACATTAAAACAGATCCTTCATACATATAAAAAGACTTATGCCACCCTATTCAACATAAAAACATTTGCTAATCTACAGGAGTACCCATAAATTCTTTGATGTCTTTGCACTTGGTCGTCTGGTGGCTGCTCAAAAGTCCATGAGCCAGACCCAAGAATTGTACGGATTGGTACCACCTGGGGTGGCAAAATGTCTGTGTTTCCTTGATAGGTATATATCCATAGATGAAAAAAAAGTTTAAAGCCAAGCTTTGAGGACTAGTTTAGTGCTAGTAATCACCTCGTAAAGATCTACGAATGGTCCCAATATGGGATCCTAAATTTTGGGGTAGGGGAAATATAAATTGCAATATCTTTTGAAGTGATGGTCCAATTGCTACGCATGACCACTCAAAATAATGGGAATTTTATGTTCTACAAAATTATATATCATATTTGCCCATATGCTAATGAAGTAGGTCACTAGAGGTTAAAAGGTCACAAGATTTTTCCCTTGCCTAAAATCAATAGCGCTGTTCAAAAAATCACCCCAGATACTGAACCAATGAGAATTTCTCCACTGAAATGGGCTCAGATTGAAGATAATAAGTGTCCAAATCCATTTTATGCCTAGAAATGTTAAATTTATTTGTATCTGAGGTATGATACTTAACTGTATTTGACAATTTTTTTTAGAAGCCCATTTTTAGCCAGAGAAGAAACAAAATTAAATTACTCAATCTTCTGATCATTTAGTATGCATGTTTTGCTGAAATCTGTTTTTAACCATTAAAATATTGCACTATGCATAAACTATGTTACATTTTGTCAGGTTTACAAGGGACGAAGTCATTCGACAGCCCTGTAACCCATGTCAAACAGCATGATGTCAAAATGCCATAGCCCCCAGTACCAGAGGAGATGAAAGATGGGGCAGCCTTCATACCATGCTCTGTGAAAACCTTCTTGAGGATGCTGTTGGCAGGTGAATCGGACCCCTCAGCTCCTGTATCGGATCGATTACAAAGGCTCATTGAATCAGTTGGGCAAGACCTCGTGTATGATATAATGTGTGCAAAGGTAATGCCTCCTAAACACATCCTCCTGCCATATGCTGTCAAATCCCTAACTGGTTGTGTTGAGATCATTCGCCTCTTAAACCGAAGTGGTCATGGTGTTTCTTACTCAAAACTTGAAGAGATTGACACAGCTCTGTGTATTCATAAGATGGTGTTGAACGAAAGATGTGTTGCCATACCAAGAGTTATCCAGCCTAATGTTCAAGTGACATTGGCATATGTCAACATTGATAGGAGGGAGGAGACACTGAGCGGAGGAGGGACATCACACCGAGTTAACGGCATCATTGCACAGCCCAGGGTGTTTGGACCACAACCCCTCATACAGCATCAAATAAATGAAGAGAACCGAAAACATCGGACCATAGAGATTGAGGAAACTCTTCCTTCCATCTACATTGCTGGAAAACGTGTTGGACCTCCTCTTCGTGGATATGTGGAAATGGATGACCAGACAATGAATCATGAAGTGAAAAAGAAAACTCTGCTTTGGTTGCTCATTCGTGCACATTGTGTTTCAAACTAAACTGTGGGGAGCTGGACAGGCTTCAACATTCAAGTCCGTGATGAAGTAGAGATCACCCCTGATGAAGTTGGTTATTTTACCCACAATAAATGCCCCTACCACTTTGTTGTCTACTGTCCATGATGTGTTGTGCCAGTGTCAACTAATCAGATCACTAGGTCTTAGTAGCATTATCGTTGTGTTTGACCAAGCACTATATTCCAAAGCAACTGAAATAATTTGGAAGCAGAGAGATACATTTTCAGAAGTCGTTCCTCGGATGGGCACATTTCACACCCTGTGTACACTCTTAAGCATCATTGGTAAACGATTCCAAGATGCTGGGTTGAGAGATCTTTGCATTGAATCAGGTGTCATTGCTGAGGGGTCAGTAGAAAAGCTACTTTTGGGAAAACAGCACAATCGATCAGTTAGGTTCCACAAACTACTGTATGAAAGGGTTCTTAGAAATACATGGAGAATATGAAATTGCCATTCAAAACTTGGTCAACTCATTTTCCCAAGATATATGCCGGGAGACCTTCACAGAGACACTGAGCACCCAAGCATTTTTGTCACTGGCTGAACGTTTAGAAGCATACAAAGAGAGTCTGCACCAGGATCGAGGGGATCTAGCATCATTTTGGATGTCATACTTGGACATGGTAGACATCATGTTGAACATGCTGCGAGCTTCTAGAGAAGGAAATTAGTGTTTCCATCTGTCTGCTATCAAAGACATGATACCATGGTCTTTTGCATATAATAAGCACAACTATGCCCGGTATCTTAGCACATATTACGCAGAGATGACAAACCTGTCATTAGAGCGCCCAGATGCCGTGGAGCACCTCTGGAACGGTGGGTTTTTCATTCAAATTGGACCTGCCAATCCATTTGGAAGGATTCCTGTGGATCAGGCCATTGAGGAGATAGTGAATAAAGACACCCAGATACCAGGAGGGACAAAAGGTTTCAGCCTCAGGCCAAGTGCAGTTAGTACACAGATACTACCTGACTGCAGAGTACAGAAGTTCATTTCTTGGTTTAATGAAAAGTGCACTGGGGAGTAGCCAACCATTTTGCCACCCTGATCTCACTGCATTACGGATAAAGAACGATGAAAGGGCAGTATCAATGTTGGTCAGCATGTTGGATGAAAACTGGACAAATCCATTCGGTGTCCCCTCTGAGCTAATCAGCCTCTCCACAGGAATGATCGCTCCTGACAACATTGCAAAAGATATTTTAGGGGCCAAGGTTAAGGGAACTTTAGCATTTAAAGAATTTTACAATGAAAGGCTTGATATCAGCGCCACCGAGAGTTTTTTTTGACCCACTAAAGAAACTGAAGCTGAAAACATTTAGTGATATCAAAATGAAGAGTTCTGTGAAAACACAGGGACGGAGTGTCATCATATCTGCTGACAGAAACCTGTTTGCAAAAATGACGCTCATTGGACAGACCAGAAAGCTGGACATGAGGAATGTGCTGTCCTATCATATTGGTCCTATACCTTGGTCATTAGCAAACCCTGAAGGCACCCTGCGAAAGACCAATAAGGCACAGCTCTCCAAACGTCTGAGAAAGGATCTTTCACCAGCCGATACCATCCCGTCTAATTCAGTTTGCATCATTGATGGAATGGCCGTTGTACAGAAAATAATGGCCAACACCACAAATGTCTCTTTTGGAGAAGCTTCCAAGTCCATCTTCTCTGCGATCCTGAGGGAGGGGAGAGTTAAGTGCCGAATTGATGTTGTATTCGACGTATACAAAGGAAACTCCATTAAGAATGCTGAGCGGGTGAAAAGAGGGTCTGAGGGTGCTATGACGTTTGGTAAGATTGTATCTGGCCACAGTTTGAAGCAGTGGAAGAATTTTCTACATAATGAAAACAACAAGACCCAACTGACTGAGTTTCTTGTTGATGAATGGAGCAATGATCAAAGTCTACGATAAAGGCTGGACAAGAAAGAGCTTTTCCTGACACATGGAGATCACTGCATACGAGTTACAAAAGACTCAGTCTCTGACATTCAAGATCTATAGAGTAGTCAGAAGGAGGCAGACACCAGGCTACTTCTACATGCAGAGAACTGTGGCAGGTCTGGTCTGGCAGCTGTTGTCATCGTATCACCAGACACTGATGTCTTTCTTTTGGCTATGGCTTTTACACCAAAGTTAGCATGCCATGTATATTTCAAAGTGGGCTCAAAGATGCGTATTGAATATATAGACGTTAAGAAGGCTTCAGATCTTCTCGGTCTCGAAAAATGAGCCTGCCTTCTTGGTCTCCACTCATTCACAGGTTGTGACACTGTGAGCAGCTTTGCCAGCAAGGGCAAAGTCTCAGCTCTCCGTCTTCTAAATGATAAAGACCACATGACAACCCTGCAATCATTAGGCCAATCATGGGACCTATCGAACCAAGCAATTAAACAACTAGAGCCACTAACATGTTCCTTTTATAGTGCCAGGACAACAATTAACAGCATAAATGAGTTGCGTTTCTCCATTTTTTGTTCAACTGCCACCATGTGCATCTTCCTTGTCAATCACTGCAAGAGAGCCAACTATCAGTGTGCCTTCTGGAAAAGAAGTTTGGAAAGGAATCCAGATATTCCTTCTCCAGTTGGCCATGGGTGACAGGTAGATGAAGGAGAGTTAGTGATCGACTGGGGCGACGCACCACCTGCCCGAGGCTGTCATGGAGTTGATCACCTGCAACTGTCAAAAGCAGTGCTTGGAGGTGAGTTGTTCGTGCCTACAGAACAGAATGAGGTGCACATACCTTTGCAAGTTACAGACATGTAGCAACATGAAGGAAGAGGAGGAGGAGGAGCAGGGGACTATTGAATTTGAAGGCTCATCTGATGATGACGACACTGATGAAGAACGAGATAAAAAAAGTTTACTGATTCAAAGAGGCCGAAAAATATCCTAGGAGCATGACTTTAGGGTAGGAGATAAGTAGGCCTACAAATGCAAAAAAAATTGTTTGCAAGTATCAACATTTTTGTATTTGTTGAAAGATGGGTCCTCATATTCTTATGTTTTGTTCTGTCAGATAGAAGTAACATGCATTTCCAAAGTTAAGTGGTGTATGTGCTTGACCTTGACCCCAGGGAATTGACCTTTAAATGTCAAAATAGTCCTAGAGGAAATCAACTAATTCTGACATGATTTTTGCCCTTGGTGGGGAAAATCTGTTTGTAAAATTGCATGAACGTGCAACAAATTGTCATCTTTATGTTTGCAGGTGTTTCATTAAAAAAATGGCCTTTTCCAAATATGTGTCAAATACCGTTAAGTACCATACCTCAGATATATATAATTATAACACTTTTAGGCATAAAATGGAGTTGGACACTTATCTTCTATCTAAGCTCATTTCAGTAGAAAAATTCCCATTGGCGCAGTAGCTGGGGAGATTTTTTGAACAGAGGTACAGATTTTATGCAAGGGGAACATTTTATGACCTTTTGACCTCTAGTGACCTACTTTATTGGCATATTGGAAAAAATTATGTATAATTTTGTAGAACATAAAATTCCCAACATTTTGAGTGGTAACTTGTAGATATTGGACCATTACTTTAAAAGATATTGCAATTTAAATTTCCCCTACCCCAAAATTTTGTATCCCATATTGGGACCATTCGTAGATCTTCATGAGGTGATTATTAGCATTAAGCTACTGCTCTAACCTTGGCTTCAAACTTTTTTTTCATCTATGGATATATACCTATTAAGAAAACACAGTGACCTTTTGCCACCCCAGGTGGTACCAATATCTGGTCTGGCTCATGGACTACAAGTAGTGTAGCAAGCCAAGCTCCCGTGTGGGAGGGCAAGTACCTTGTCTATGGTAACGTATAGAGGTACTGTAAGTCAGGAATGAAGGCAGACTGACTAGTTCTTCTCCTACAGTCTGTCTGGCCTTCTCCTGGGGATGAATTGGTCGAAGCATTACTCGATGGATCTGATTTGATGCTGGTAAAGTATACTTCTCTGAGCTCCATTCTTTAGATACTATGGAAGTTCTCCAATTTCCCTGGACAAGGCGTAGGATGGCGGAATATATAACAACTCGTTGGTCATCATATACCAGGTATATTAATCAGGATTGCTATACCTTTGGGGGAATGGATCCTTCCTTTTGACCATGCACCAAGCTTCTTGGACAGCCTATTCATCCCAATGATAGACAGATAAGGAGGGGGTGGTGTTGCTGGAGTAATTTCCCTCACTCACGTACAGGACCAGGTAGATTAACCTTTCTAGGTAAGAAAAAATACAGTTCGGTTCTAGCGTGACTTACGTCCACCAGTTAGTGGGCTTCTCTTTTTAAAGGACGAAAGATTTGCATACTCACCAAAACATTTTTTTTTTCAAGTAATTTGTAGTTTTCTTAGCTATGCAAACCGTAGGATTAAAGTTAAACTTTTCACCTCAACTGCCCCTCTCCACCCTGAGCCAAAAAGTCATAAGTGAAGAACTTTTGACAGGTGGCAGGGGGACTCATTGCCCTCACTCTCACTATCTTTCGTTTACTACCTCATAAATAATTTCAATTGCCATTCCAGTTCACTGAAAGTACATTCCCTTACTTAAACCACCCAGGTTTGAAGAGCTAGAATAAATACAAATTACATAGAATTCTTTTATATTACATCTTGGCTTCTTCAGGCCTCTTTTCTTAGTCATAGATCTTTTCAATCTCATCGTATAGAATATGGTTCTTCCTGCGAAAGAATCTCTTCATAGGCCATTGGTTTCTAGTTTATATTTCACTTTAGTATATCTTTACCTTTTCTCTGTTTATCTAAATTCATTTGTTATTCCATTCTTAAACGCCACTGCTCGATTTCTCTTTACATTGTCCTTCAAGATAAGTTTTCCATCTATTCTTGAATTTGCTCGTCTTGCATAAAACCGCTGTCTGTTCATCCTTTATTTGTTCAGTCTGGCAAAATCTATGACTAAGTACGTTATTAGCCCTTGCTATCCTTTGTAGGATTCTCTCTCCTCTAGTATTTTCATGTCCCATATCATGCTGGTGCCTTTGGCTTGCTACTGTTCCTTTCATATCTTTCTCTGCTTCTTTGCAGATCATTTCGTTCACCACAAACTTATTTTCATTTCAGGGATTCCAACACAATAGAATTTCATCAGAATTCTCTCCAGCTCTTAAA
>NC_090731.1:130744395-130746895 GCF_036898095.1 Palaemon carinicauda
CTTTAAGAACGGGCGCGGTTTCGACAGATGGTCGGCCACACTTGAACTGGCGATGCCAGCGTTTTGCAACATCATATGATTGGACAGAATCTCCATAAGTTTGTTTCATTTCATCGAAGGTCTGTTTTGGGGCGATACCTTTCAAAAATAGAAACATGATCACTGCTCAGTACTCAGCTGGGTCCAAAGTCATACCTTACTTCAATCTAACACCTGTAAAAAGGAAGAAATGCGAATTCATTGCTGCATATTATCATATAACCTATACACCAATGTACCAATGCACAGGTGAAATTTCATTCAGACATAATAATCCTAGGTGGGTCAGGTGAAATCTTTAATGAACGTTCTTCGTTTATATTAATATATATATATATATATATATATATATATATATATATATATATATATATATATATATATATATATATATATATATATATAGTGTGTGTGTGTTTGTCCTTGTAATAAAGGTATATAGAAATGTAGCATTTCGATTTCTTGCTATACCTTGCAGGATTTTAAGAACAGCGATAAGACAATGATTATTTTTAGTATAAGTATGTAAGTAGCTATAAGAAAGACCCACCGGTATTTGACTTGAAATAGTCGGAACCATTTTTTTTTTCAATTTTGTTTTATTTTGGTCTGGTAATAATGCTATTGGCTAAATGACGCAATGCATATTATGATTGCCCAGTCAGTTATAGCAGATGTTTTCCAAACACCTATTTTTCGGTCTCTTAGTTCAAGAATTTGGCAGATTATGAATGAATAGTTCTTCCATCAGTTACTGGATAGAGAATTAGGAAATTTTAAGAGAGAGAGAGAGAGAGAGAGAGAGAGAGAGAGAGAGAGAGAGAGAGAGAGAGAGAGAGAGAGAGAGAGAGAGAGAGTGTAGGTAGCTGTGACTTAATAAATCTGAAATGGTGTCCAAGAGCTTTATAGTTCAACTTAAATTGCGGTAAGGATAAAGACAGTACCTTTAAGCAAAGTATATTTATTTAGTTCCAAAAGAGGAATGTAATAATAATTCATACAAAAATTCTTAATCCTGTGGGATACGTAGAATAGACATTTAAGAATTATGTATCTCTTTAGGAGAAGACATGTATACAATATTTATCCTTTGAATAGTCTTAAAACTAAAGTATAACAATAATGAAAGGCTGAAAAAATACATAAATATCTGTGTTTAGAGAGTACACAAACTGCATAGATTCTAACATAATTAGGAATGATTTCTACCGGTTCCCTCTAAATGAACTAAGAATGTTTACAGATATGTTTTTATATGCTCTAAGCGAGTTTGAAATACTGATTCATTGTTCATATCATGGCACTAATTGAGACGAAATAAAAACGACATGACATCTGGCTTGGCAGTGACAGATATTTCATCATCTGGGGGGGTGGGGGGGGGAGGGAGACAAGAGATGCTCATCTTTACAACAGGCAAAACTTGCTGTGACGGGAAGGATACCGGACGAGAGATCAAGATGAAAGAATGCTAGAGCAGCATTTCAATCAAGACTCTGTTTCCGTTAAACTGATTATGGGAAAAAAGACTTACGGAAATAAGTGGGAATGATCAAGAAAATGAAAAGCCCGAGATTTCGAGAAGGAAGAGACACTTCCAGGAGGATTTAGCTCTGTACATAGAGAATGTTGAGATAAAAAAAATGCTTCAAGATAAGATAAAACAAGAAAGGCAGCTGGAAATGTACGCGATTTGGTAGAGTAGAGGAACATCTATTGTACATATTAGAACAAATTAAATATCTTTCTGTCAATCCTGTATGGAAATATCATGTGGATGTTGAATAAGAAAAAAGGTACGGGTCTTTGAAACGAGCAGTTTGTCTATTGAATATGTTACAATACGACGGAGAGGGTGAGGAATGAAGAAATATACACATACTTAAAAAGATTAAAATGGGTCGAAATAATAACACTGTAGGTGATTTGATACTATTTTGTTCACCTGGTGAGAATGGAGGAGTCGAAATGTTGGCGATTAGTTGATGTTGAAGTTCCGGGAGACAGAAAATTGGCTGAATGGGGTGGATGAACCACAACAAAAACACCTTTCATATTGATGCATAAAATGTTCAGATATATTTTGATTCACCTTCCCACTAATAAACACAATGCTCCAGGTCATTCTCCGCGCACGCGCTGTAGCGTTACTTTCTTCTTGGACGTGTTTTTATATTCTCTTTAAACACCGGTTTCGTCAACAAATAGATTCATGGATTTTGGGACATTCAGCGCCCAAGTGCATCCATGGTATACCTGGGTTTCACGATGAGATCAAACTACAGCAAGATGAAAGAAAGGGAGTCATACTAGTGGTAAAGGGGCCCGTAAAGTAGTTCATGGTCGAATGAACGGTTCGGTTTTAAGACCCTTAGGTAATGTCTACAGGTGCACTGGAGTTCATCCTTGATTCATTAACTTAAAGATAAATATGGCGGCGACAGTCCTTTACTTTTTGTCT
>NC_090731.1:130751895-130754395 GCF_036898095.1 Palaemon carinicauda
TTTTGGAACAGCAGGCCTAGGTAGCTGCATAGACCCAACACCTGAAAAATAAGAATGAAATGAGTAAAATTGTTAATTGGCGAATTAACATTCTCCCTTGACATTTTAAAGACCAAATTTTAAGGAAAGTTTTTTGTTTTTGTTTCAATTGATTTCAAAATTCATTTACTCCTACTTTCATATAAGATCAACATATCTACTGATACTATAAATGAGCCCAAGTGTTGTTGAGGCTTTTAACAAATGTTATATTGATTACGTCTATGCAAAGGAGAAATATATAAAATACTTACAGGATAAACAGAGATAACAATAGCCGTTGTGCTTTTATGTCTTGGCTGAGTATATTTTAAGACATAAGTCACCGTATCCAAGAAGAGGATAAGCAGCACAAGGAAAGCCAATGTGGCCAAACCCAAGAGTATCCATCCGGCGATGCCCAGAGCTGTTGAAGCAAAGAAGGAACAGCGATCTATTATAAAGAAAATCATACAACTCAAATCAATCTAAAAATGAACAAAATTAGCCGTATTAAAATCATGCCAAACACAGAGAGCGATTAAGCTGCTTAATAATAAATAAAATTAAAACACGAATAAAAAGAAAGACCAAGGACCTCAAAGACTTAAATTTTTTTCTAGCATTTGTAATAAAAGGTATTCAAGGAAGTATTTTTACCATTTGGATATCTTTACAAAACTTCCTGGGACTATCGCTAAATAAAAATTAGTCATTAGGAAGACTCATGAAACTATGTTGTAAACCAAGGATAGTTGTAAATTGCAAAGGAAAGTCAGGATTTTACAGCACTTCTAATAGATCAATTTGGACTTATCCATCTCCTGGTTGTTTCCAATGTTAGAATGGCAGAATTATCAAAAGGGATGAATATTTTGGTGGACGAAACATATTGGATAAAAAATGTCTCATAAATCATAGTAGTATTTAGAGGAAATAAAGGCACATGCATTTTCTAAGAGATATAAACAGTCAATAAGATTTTAGTCTATACACTACTTTCTCAAATGTTCTCACGAAACTAAATGAATTTTTTTTTTAAATTCTGAAAATTCCCTCAAGTCCAAAGTTTAATCAGATAAGTATCGGAAATATAGTATACAGTTTAAAAAGCACGACAAGATAAAATGAACTAAATACTAAAATTATATAATTAAAAAGGTTTATACATAATTGAGATTTGCAGGATAAAAACCGGTTTGTTGACGGGTAATTTAGGCTTACGAAAGCTCTTGTCGTAAGTGATACCCGTTCTGACAGCAATATGATTACGAGATTTCTAAAAAAAAAAAAAAAAAAAAAAAAAAAAAAAAAAAAAAAAAAAAACACTATGTGTCTCATTTACTTCAGAAACTAACAGATGCTATCTATAAAAAAACTATATAATATGAAACGTACTCTAACGAGTTTAAACGACTATATCTTAGGCCAATTTTTTCAGGGATGCCATATTCAGCCAAGTAGAGATACAGCTTACTGTAGGCTTTGAGTAGTACTCTGTAAACACTGCTCGGTCTCAATCCTGTGTTTTTTCGAAGGTTCTCTTCACTCTCTTTCCACCTAAGTGTCGAGAATCACTAACTTTTCCAATTACCAATTTCAATACCAATTCAAGGTTAAATCCTTAAACTTTACCTCTGACCAATTTCAATTCCAACTGAAGGGTCAAATCCTCTTCATCACTGGTCAATGTCACTTCCAATTGAAGGACAAATCCTTCAACTTGGACAGGTGATAATCTTAGACTTGTGATCCAGTCTTCGATGAACTACTTTGGAGATTGGCAGATCAAGAGTAGGAACCTAAAATACATTGTTGGGCAATTAGATATTGCCTCTTTCAAATTTGGGTTCAATGTATTCTGCATTCAGATACGATATAATCTTATAAGAAAACAGCTTTCATGAATCTACATTCAATTATAAAGTAACCTTTTTCTTTCATGAAACTGCAAATCTCAATAAACAAACACAATACATATACGTGATTTTGCCTGCTTCTGTCTATCTATCAACATCCACCTAACTATTGTATAAATTATAAAAATAGATAATTAATACCATAACGCAATGCACCCATTTTAATATATTTGACAACATCTAAATCCTCGAGACGTTTGAGTAAAATAAGCATCAAATTCTAACTTTGTCTGGCATTTCTTTGCCCTTCAACTTTCTTTGTTTGTTCACTTCTCCTCGCATAACCCATCTATAAAGCTTTTGGTAATTTTCTGCGCATCGTCAATCTGTCTGGTCCTTACCTGTCATTAACCCCAAGAAGTAACTATTTATTTTTTCTGCTCTTTTGACTTGGGTTCTTGAAGGATAAACCATCTTAATTAATTCATTTTGCAGTCAATGTTTTACGTTATAGCTAAAATATATCGACTTTATCAGCTGTATTCGTGTAAATATTTTGTCATTGTGCATATGTATCTTCACGGATATTTCATGATTTATAAGCTGTTCTGATGTTTAAAACT
>NC_090731.1:130761895-130766466 GCF_036898095.1 Palaemon carinicauda
TGTTCGATGCAAGGCGTGCCTTCAAGTTTCTTCTCCAACTTAAAATAGTACAAGGGGGCAGCGACTGACTATCGCATTGTGTTAGCCTTGAAAAATCCGTCTGCTAAGATAACAAACGATGAAAGTATATACACGGAATTATTCAAAATTTTATTCTCTACTACGTGAATGAATAGTGTCTGTAATTATTATTTTGTCCATTTAATTGTCTGTTTTCCAATGACTAGATGTCTGTCGATAAAATTTCTCTCCATTTGCAATCCGATTTTGTTTCACATGTACTTGTTGCATGTCTGGAGCTGGGGCGTTCAGTCTCTGGTGTGAGATGGCTTCTAGTTTTAACTATTCGTTCTTTGCTTTAAAAACAAATACAATAGTAAGCTTTGTTACCTAGAAAATCTATACAGTATGAGATAAATAGTATTCGTTCCGGAGATAAAGCGACTTATTTGATAATACTTACAATTGATTTACGTGATATGTAAAACTATGAGCTTCACACATGTAACCTATCATTCCGATATGAGAGCAAGTCATTGGGGAAAAAAAATGTAATATCCATAAAGACATCAAGATTTTAAAAACGAACCAAGAGAAAACTTCAAGTTCTTACTTCTAAAATGTTATAAAATGTTCACCATCAGGATTAAAACGAATTAGTCTCATTTAGAGAAATGGTTGTTGTCTATCGTAACTAAGTTAAAATATTTATGACTGTGATATTTGGTAAAAACGGCCTTGTAAGCAGAAACCGTAAATGGCAGATATATAAAATTCATCGCAGCGCACAACCGAAACTGTTTTATGTACAGTTGGACACAGGAATTCCTGGTAAACCTTGCTCAGAAAAAGTGCACCAAGTCACACTCTCACTTGAGTTTAGTCCGCCCACCACTTCTGCCATCTCTTCCTACACCATGTTTGGTTACTCGCCGCGAAGTAAGGGTGTGACAGGGTATGATTCTTCGGAGTAAGTTTTACCAGGGAAGGGATTCCTGTTTCCTATTGTCTATACATTTCTAAGGACTCGTGTCTGATGATAGGGACTTCAGCATTTTTCCAGTCGTCACTATTGACAACCTTTGTTCAAACGGTAAATTTAGCTAAAAACTTTTGTCCAGATGTTAAGCATTAAAGATAGTTATAGGTCAAACTTTAATCATTACATACCGTACTACCTTCGTCCAAACATTTACTATTAGTCTTATATCTGTCTTAACATTACCGACTACTTTCGTCCAAACGTTCAACATTATTGACTACTAGTGTACCGGAGCCGTCAACTATGACGGCTAAATATTTAGATAGATATGCACACACACACATACGCGTACATGCAAAGATACATCCCTTCCCAACCCTTTCCCTTTCCTAACTACAAAACGGCAGTTTCGGTAATTTGTGGGAGATTGTGCTTTCCGAGTGTACCTCTCGGGATACCCCTTCTCACAAGGGTATGCCTACTCCCTTTCCCCCTACCCAAGAGACAGAGAGAGACAAAGTAGTCATTCATCTGGCAATGCCGCTAGGCATAACAGGAAAAATGTATTTACATATATAGCCACACACGTTGTTCTTTAATATATAAGAAATGTTTGTTTCAACGTTAAGGATTTTTGACTAACTTCTCCCAAACGTTAAACATTATTTACCATGTTTGTTTTAGCATTAACATTACTGACACTCCTCATTCAAATGTTCAACTAACTGTCTGAATGATAAACTAATACTGAATACCTTTGTAAAAACGTTAAATATTACTGGCTATGCTTGTGTTCATCCTAACGTTGAACATTATTGACTAACCTTGTCCAATTGTTAAATACTTTTGACTATGTTTATATCATTGTTAAACATTATCAAAACTGTTTATGTTACGATTAAATTACTGAAAACAGACTATTTTCGTCATAACCTTATAAATTACAGGCTACCTTCATCCAAACATTAAATATTACTGAGTATCTTCGCCCAAACGTTACACATTATAGATTGCTCGTCTTAACAGTTAATATTACTGGATACCTTTCTCCAAAAGTTAAATATCGTCGGGTATATTTGTCTTACCACTGAATTTTATTATCTAGTGGCATCTAAACATTAAACATTACTGAAAACCTTCGTCCAAACATTCCATATTAATTACATTTGTCTTCACGTTAAAAATTACGGACTACCATCATACAAAGTGTTAAACTTAAAGTGATTACATTCGTTCAAGTGTTAAACATGACTCGCAATGTTTCTCTTAACGTTAACACTACCAAATAACTTCGTCCAGATGCTAAATGTTGTTGACCATGTTTGTCTTGGCGCTAAACATTACCGACTACCAGCATCCAAACATTAAAACACTACCTTTGCTTAAGCGTTAGATATTATTGACCATGTTTCTCTTCATATTAAATATTACTGACTACTATCATCCAAATATCAAATATTATTAACTATGTTAAATGGCAGGAAATGATAAGAAATGAAGCTATAAGAAAGATTACTCGAGTGCCATTATGTGGATGAAATCAAGGTGAGGGGGTGGATGGAGATGGTTTGGGCATGCTCTTCGCACTCCCCATGAGAGATTAGCTCACCAAACTTTCAACTGGACTCTACAAGGCACTAGATGAGATGGAAGGCCAGGCCTACATGGCTGAGGGGACTATGCAGTGTGAAGATGATGATGATGATAAATTTATTTGATTTGAAAAGCTCAAGATAGAGACGACTGGCGAAATCTAACCGAAGACCTTTGTGTCAATAGGCGTAGGAGGAGATAATGATGATGTTTATCTTATGTTAAACAGTATTGACAACCTTTCTCCAACTATTATACATATACTGAATATCTTTGTCGTCGAAACTTTCTGCATAATTAACCATGTTTGTCTTAACGTTAAAGATTACGGACTATCTACGTTCAAATAAAATATTAAACTTTATTAACTAAGGTTGTCTTAACGTTAAACTTTGCTATTTACCCTCGTCCGAACATTATAGATGTTTTTTTTTCTTAAACCATTAAACATTACATGCTACATTTGTTCAAACAGCAAATATTATTGACTGTCTGTGTTTACATTTAACATTACTGACTACCTTCGTCAAAACGTTAATTTTTTTATTGCTTTTCTTAACGTTAAACAGTACTAATTATGTTTGTCTTTATGGTCAAATTTCTTACCACCTTTATCAAAATTTTAATATCTTTGACAGTGTTTACCTAACTTCAAACATTTCTGACAACCTTCATCCAACTGATTATGAATCTGTCAAAATAATAAACATTGCCAACTAATTTTGTTAAAACACATTGAATATAATTAACAGTATTTGTATTAAGTGTTCAGCGTTACTTATTGTGTTTTAGTCAAATTTTCCGAAAAATTACCCAAAAAACCTTTATCCAAACATTGCTAGCTATTCTGCCCAGATTTAAATACCTCCGACTACTAAATCCATATGTTGAACATTGCTGAGTACTTTTGCCAAATTTTTAACATTAATGACTGTCGTTGTCCAAACTTAAATCACAGAATACCCTTGTTTAAATGTTAGAACATCACAGACTACCCTTTTCGGTTGATACACATTAGTGACACTCTTAGAGCAAATGATATAAATTACTGACTGCCTTTGTACAACTAATACACATTTTTTACTCATTGGCCAAATTATAAACATCACTCACTATCCAAATAATAAATAAGTTGATTACCTTTACCCAAATATTTAACATTAATAACTTCCATTGTATTACTAATGATCAATATACATTTCTATCTTTGTCCAACTATCAAATTTTACCGACTACGCCTGTCTAACCGTTAAAACAATAAGGCATATCTTTGTCGAAATGTTAAACATTACTACCTATGCTTTGTCAAAACATCAATCATTATTGAATATAATTGTCCAAATGTTACTCTAGCCATTGACTTTATTAATGATGTTAAACAGACTTTTTCATGTATTTTGTTACTAAACTGTCAAATCTCAGCGTTGCTCATCAAACAGTGGAGAGTCCTGGGATCTCTCAAACACCGACCCAAGAATTTTGGGTAGTTGCCCCCCCCCCCCCCCCCCTCTCCGCTGCCTCTCAAGGGCGTTCCAGGGCGTAGGGATACACGCCCAGGAGCGACCCAGGTCACGCGTGTGGCCATGCTTGGTACCCAGTAAGCTCCTATGAAAATAGTTCGAGGTAAGTACTCGGTGTTGGAACAAATCACAAATTTTAAGTAATTTGTATTTTTCCTAACAGTACTTACCTCGAACTACTTTCGGGCAATGGCCTTCCCATCCTGCCCCGAGTATCTTCTGGAGTTCGAGGAGGACTTAAAACATGACATGCTCACAACTGTTGAGTATATAGTATATAAAAATATTTTATACATCTGTTTCTCGTCATTTGTACAAATTTCGGACATAAGATACTTCTGTTCAATAAAGATACTACTCACGGCATTTGCCATTATGTTAAAAGATACGCTAATGACTACTTATGCCTGAATGTGAAGCTCTAATCCAGACCTCCGTCTATCTGGTAACCACAGCCAACATATATTTCAATAAAT
>NC_090731.1:130781966-130811966 GCF_036898095.1 Palaemon carinicauda
GAAGCTTCGTGTACAAAAAATAATCTCTGATCTAACAGTTGAAGGATGAAGGAGCCTTAATTTCTAACAGTTGCAGGATGAATGAGCCCTAATTCATCTATCAGAAAATATGGTTATCCATTCATTTATATCATATCTAACCCACATACATGCACATACATACATATATAAATATTATATATATATATATATATATATATATATATATATATATATATATATATAATTTAAATATGAATATATATATATATATATATATATATATATATATATATATATATATATATATATATATATATATATATACTATAATGACATATGTATTTTGGACGAGCAAAACCCTACAGCAATAAGTCAGTAATCAAAAAGACCAGACGGCTTATAAAACCAACCTTGTGCTGTTTCTGCTGATAATGCAATACCCAAGGTCTCATAATATTTTAGGTAATAATATTTATATTCACATATACTCACACAAAGACACACCCATACATACATATACATATATATATGTATATATATATATATATATATATATATATATATATATATATATATATATATATATATATATATATATATATATATATATATATATAAAGGAGTTTGCGTGATGACGCACAAATATCTTTTGAAATTCCAATGAAAATTAAGTTGGCTTTCCACCAACTTCGTGTGAATGGACACAACACCCAACTACCGATATAATACTAAACACCCTTGAGTGCTCCAGCAAAACTCTTTGGTGCAGCTTTCTTGAATCCTTTCTCCTTTCAATAAAAGAAGCTGGCAAAGATGTTTAGAAACCTTACTAAGTTTGCATTCGAAGGACGATGAGGTGATAGTCTTATCCAAATAAGCGAATCTCCTGTTGTGGGTTGGCCAGGGCACCAGCCACCCATTGAGATACTACTGCTAGAGAGCTATGGGGTCCTTTGACTGGCCAGACAGTACTACATTGGATCGTTCTCTCTGGTTATGGTTCATTTTCCCTTGGCCTACAGACACGAAATAGTCTGGCCTAATACTTACATATTATCCTCTGTCCTCATACACCTGACCACACTAAGATTACCAAAAAAATTCTTCTCTCAAGGGGTTAACTACTGCACTTAATTGTAGTGGATACTTTCCTCTTGGTAAAGATAGAAGTGACTCTTTAGCTATGGTAAGCAGCTCTTCTAGGAGAAGGACACTCCAAAATCAAACCATTATTCTCTAATCTTAGGTAGTGCCGTAGCCTCTGTACCATGGTCTTTCGCTGTCTTGGGTTAGAGTTCTCTTGCTTGAGGATACACTCGGACACACTATTCTATCTTATTTCTTTTCCTCTTGTTTTGTTTAAGTTTTTATAGTTTATATACGAGATACTTATTTTAATGTTAATGCTCTTAAAATATTATATTTTTCCTTCCCTCACTGGGCTATTTTCCCTCTTGGAGCCACTGGGCTTATAGCATCTTGCTTTTCCAACTAGGGTTGTAGCTTAATAATAATAATAATAATAATAATAATAATAATAATAATAATAATAATAATAATAATGTTATATTCCTGGCAGTTAACGTTGTCACATGAAGTTAACCCTTCGATGACGAAGGATCTTTTAGATTCCCTCGATGTGAAACTTAAATGAATCCTTCACACAAAATCCTTTTCCACAACTGTCAAGAACATTTTATTAATCATAAGACGAGTATTTTTATAGCCATTTACCTCAAAGCTATCTGAAATAGGTCAAAAGATACACAAGTTATATGAGCATTCAAGAGGAAAGGTGTTAGTGTGTAAGTTTTTTTTTTCCTCTTTTTTTTTTTTTTTTTGAGTATTCACTGAATATACCACCCGGTCGATAATATATTACAATGTACTACGTCAAAGTATGTCTAGAATTATTAAGGTTATTAATAGCAAACCCAACAGCCCCAGATTCCAATGCCTGGAACTATAGTAAATGTATCAAATTACAGTAAACGTTATTCTGGACATTTTTTTTATATCAGAAAAGTCATAGACTAAGATATTAGAAAAGCGAGGTGAATATGAAAAAAAATAAATACGGATAACATAAAACTGATATAAAACAAAAAGTAACCGTATGAAAAGTAGAAAAAAAAAATTCAAGTAACAGATTTGTTTTGGTATTTTGGAAAAGGAAAAATGTACAACGATGTGAAATTTTGCCATCATGTTACAAATCCAAATAGACAAAGAACGGATCAAAACAACTATAAACAAAAGATTAAAGAGCTAATCTGTACCGACAATGTAAACATAAAATCTATCATTTCACGAAGATTAATTTGGTCATGAGGTGGGCAAAGTTGAATTAAAAGATCGTCACTAAAAATAATGTAATAGATGCACAGTACTGTAGATAAATATGCATATTTCAAATTTCCCTTTTAATAAGCACTTACGGGAACCTTAAAATACAAATTCCCACATACTGTACATCGACATGAATACAATTAAAACGAATCGTTCTAAATGAAGGCTAATTACTAAACACCGAACAATGCGATACACTGATCCGATTTTCAATTGGATGCTTGCTTGTGCGCATTCCTTCGCACCAATTGTCTTTCCAACAAAGTTCAGCAGATGTACTTAGAGAATAAATCTGAACTATGCCGAAAGGTGAAACAATATTTTCACAAAAAAACTGGAAGCGACACTGTTCTTCACAACAATACACAAGTAATAATTAAAGCGATAAGAAAAATCAACTATGAAACAGAACTTTCATATCCTTTGACGAACATCCGGCGGAGATATCCTTCAAATTATCTTTTAAAAACTGCTCAGGGATTTGTATCAAACGAAAAAATCTTCATGGGGGTGAAACACGAGAGAGGGACAGGACCAGTGTACCAGCGGTCAAGACTCGTTTTGTTTAAACCTTACAAAATTACGGAAACATTCCCAGCAACCACTGGCAACTCCTTGGCGGTCTAACTCTGCAAGCCAAGGGATGGCCGTGAGACATTGTCTTTCATTGGCAAATCGATTAAAGAATCGCTTGTTTGTATTTTTCTTTCGGAAAAGAATGCACAAAAATCTTGGATAGACAATTATAGTCAATATTACAAGCACAAGACTGTATAAACAACAGAGGAATGAAAGGAGGAGTCTATAATTATGATGAAATATGCGTAGGGAAAAGATATGATCATATATATATAAAAAAAAAAACTCAAAATGATTCTATGAAAACCATAATGTTAACTTACAAATGAAAACACAAATACTGAGATCACCGTATTATCTATGTATTTAGTAGCCAGTTAATATCAGACACAGGAACTTAAAGATATATTGTTTATCAGTCTCTAATGCTAAGTAAGAGTAAGAGATTATATTTAGCTAATCTGTCACTTCTGTGCAGATTCACTTAATAACTAGACTGAGGAAGGCTAAACACAAAAAAAAAAAAAAAAAAAACTACAAATTAGGCATTCTTTTGGCAAATATTCAAGTTGTGTGTTTTTAGGTCCCCTTAAAAAGGAGGAAATTTTGTATCTATGTTTTTACCTTCGAATATCATCTTAAAATGGAGGAGGGCACATTTAAAAAAAAGTTAATTGTAACAAGGTCACATTATGTATATATATATATATATATATATATATATATATATATATATATATATATATATATATATATATATATATATATATACATAGGTTGGTCAGGGCACCAGCCGTCCGTTGAAATACTACCGCCAGAGAGTTATGGGGTCCTTTGACTGGCTAAACAGTACTACATTGGATCCTTCGCTCTGGTTATGGTTCTTTCTCTTTGCCTACACATACGCCAAATAGTCTGGCCTATTCTTTACAGATTCTCCTCTGTCCTCATATACATTTGACAATACTGAGAATACCAAACAATTCTTCTTCACCCAAGAGGTTAACTACTGCACTGTAATTGTTCAGTGGCCACTTTCTTCTTGGTAAGGGTAGAAGAGACTCTTTAGCTATAGTAAGCAGCTCTTCTAGGAGAAGGACACTCCAAAATCAAACCATTGTTCTCTAATATTGGGTAGTGCCATAGCCTCTGTACTATGGTCTTCCACTGTCTTGGGTTAGAGTTCTCTTACCTGAGGGTACACTCAGGCGCACCATTTTATCTGATTTCTCTTCCTCTGGTTTTGTTAAAGTTTTTTATAGTTTATATGGGAAATATTTATTTTAATGTTATTACTCTTCTTGAAATATTCTATTTTTCCTCGTTTCATTTCCTCACTGAGCTATTTTCCCTGTTGGGGGTCCTGGGCTTATAGCATCTTGCTTTTCCAACTAGGGTTGTAGCTTAGCAAGTAATAATAATAATAATTTTATATATATATATATATATATATATATATATATATATATATATATATATATATATATATATATATATATAACGGATTTTGAGCGAAGCGAAAAATCTATTTTTGGGTGAGATGGCCATGTCGTCCTGATGGAAGTTCCTATAGGGTAGCTTCCTAGGGTATATTACAACTACGGCGATATTCCCAGAGAATTTACCTTAAGGTACCCAGAATTCTAACTCCTGGAGCGAATATCCCTAATGAAAGGGATATCGCGACATATCAGAGGACGTATTCTTGACACGCCACATGGCAATCTGCACCCCAAACAGAGATTACGTATCGAGGGATCAATTGGCAAGAAACGAAAACGGGAAAGAAAAAGGGGGAGCCGCTCCCAAGGCTCCCTATTCTCCAGTTTCGTAAGCGTGCCTGGCGCCAATCCTGGCGCCATCTGTATTCCTTGTAGTGTACACGAGGTGCTACAGATACTGTATGTAGGGAGGGGTCCTACAGCCCTTTCATAGAAAGGGAAGGGCGGGTCCATCAGGACGACATGGCCATCTCACCCAAAAATAGATTTTTTGCTTCGCTCAAAATCCGTTTTTTGGGCTCAAGCCATGTCGTCCTGATGGAAGTATACCAGAGCATTACTGTATCTGTGGATTCTCAGAACGTGCCGTACTCCCCGGAGGTAATTTTTCCCGGTCGACTAGACCTAGAGACCTAAGATGTTACCGTTATACATCTTTTCAACTAACCATAAACCATGTTAGAGCTTCCTGCCCCCTACAGGGAAGAATCCTACTAGACTCTGGAAAAGTCTCGAAGAGTACATATACCTATGTATGAATACCAGGCAAGCTAATATAGTGGTCTCACCCTATATTAAGTAAAGCATAGTTTGTAAAGAACCACTGTGTCAATATGAAATATCGACCAGTTCTCCGCACAATACTTGTATTGGACAAAGGTTTATATCCGCATAGGAGGAAACTTGTAAAACCGCCACCGTCCCCTTCTGGGACGGAGTCCTCCCGATAAGGGAAAGCATAAACCAATGCAACATAGCTTGCATACAGGAACAATCTATTAGAATTATCCCAGATAAATATACATAGAATGAATGCTCAATTATATCAATAAATTGACACAGGTGAAGGAGACGCAAGGTTCTCAAGAACAAGTTTATTGATAGACAATAAACAGACAGGTTAACAACAATTCTATGTATATATCTATATATAAGAAGAGGATAACCAAAACTTTAAGCATAAGTCTGATAGTAAACAGAAACTTGTTTATCTGAAAGAAAAACACTAGTGCCACTTTTAACATACCGAGGTATGAAGGTCAGAAAAGTCTGTATTACTAATCAGTTACATTAGCGTTAGAAACACTCGGCACACATGACTGCACTTATGCTAGGTTCACCTTGGAAGTGGAACAGTCAACGTGGGCACCTCAGTGCCCTCACTTAGTTTGTAGCACAGTATGTAACTACACACTCACCCTGGAATTAATTGTCCCAATTAAAACCACTGTTCCTCGCAGAGTTAAACAGCAGGGTTAACGCCGCAACCCACTGCTACCACAGAACTCTTTAGTTGCTCCACTTGCTTTGCATAGTGGCGAAAGAACACTCTGGAAGACTTCCAGCCAGTGTATGAACGGAGATGTTCAAAATCCATACAATTAAGGAAATTTAAGGATGAAGCAACTTTCCTCGGATCGTGACCTGCGGGTGTACTGTCAGGATCCGCTCTGCGAATAAAATATGCGATTTTCGCCCTGAGTTGATTCAGTGATAAATTTGAGCCTGATGTTTCTCCCCTGAATAGTTGACCACCCTAGAAGTCTGAAGTTCTATGAAGATAGACCTTTAGGCATTCTACTGGACATACAGATGCATCTCCTTTCAGAGGGCAGATTCTCCAGGGACCCCACCTGTTGGTGGGTAACTCATTCTTGGTGAGAAACAAAGGATCCGGAAACAGGTTCAGTTCTCCCCCATCCGGGAACTGAACACGACCTTCCTCTCTCGAGAGGGCTACAATCTCACTAACCCTGGCCCCGGACGCGAGTGGAAATAGGAAAATAACTTTTTGGGTCAAATCCATTAACGCACCCTCCTCATTGCTCCACAGAGAAGCGAAATGAAGAACTTTGTCTAAAGACCATGAAATGGGCTTCGGAGGTGCTGAAGGTCTGAGCCTAGCGTAGGCTTTCAGAACTTTATTGCCTTCTAACAGATTTGCACTTATTTTCCTCTAGGAAGTCTATGCTGGCTTCCGAAATCCCGAAACGCTTTCTCACCGCTAGGGAGAGAAAATCATGAGCTGCAGGATCCGGGTTTTCTGTAATGAAGCGCAGACAGAAGACTTCTGGACTCGCTGGGTCAGAACTGGATCTGGTAGCGGTAGAAACTTCAGTCGTAGTTCAAATGCCAGGGGGAACCACACGCTGTTCGACCACTTGTGGGTCACTATTGCCGCTACCCCCTTGAAGGATCTCAGTTGTTGAGGACCCTCAACAGAAGGTTGTGAGGAGGGAACAGATAAATCCTGGACCATCTGTTCCAGTCGAGGGACATCGCGTCCACTGCTTCCGCTAAGGGGTCCTCGTACGGGGACACGTACAGGGGCAACTTCTTGTTGTCTTTCGTCGCAAAGAGGTCTATCTGCAGTTCTGGGACTTGTTCAGAATGAAGGAGAATGATCCTGCGTCTAAGGACCATTCCGACTCTATCGGTGTGAACCTGGATAGAGCGTCCGCTGTCACATTGCGGACTCCTTGAAGGTGAACTGCCGACAGGTACCACTTCTTCTTTTCCGCCAATCGGAAGATGGCCAACATCACCTGGTTGAGAGGTGGTGACCTCGATCCTTGTCGATTCAAGCATCTCACAACTACCTCGCTGTCCATCACCAACCTTATGTGGATTGAGTGACGCGGGGAGACTTTCTTTAAGGTAAGGAACACTGCCATAGCTTCTAGAAAGTTTATGTGAAAGGTCTTGAATAGCTTGGACCAAGTCCCCTGGACTTTTTTCCGATGAGTGACCTCCCCGTCCCTCCTTCGAGGTGTCTGAGTGAATCGTCACCGACGGGGGAGGTGGCTGAAGAAGAACCGACTTCTTTAGATGTCTGGCTTGGGACCAAGGCCTGAGAAGAGTACGTAGCCGAAGCGAAACTGGTCTTCTCAGATCTCTTCGCGCGTTTGATGCATAACTTCTCCAAACTCCGGTTGCATCCTTTAGCTGTGCTCTTAGCACTGGGTCTGTCACCGAAGCAAACTGGAGAGAGCCCAGTACCCTCTCCTGTTCGCGTCTTGATATCCTTTCGGAATCTAGAAGTCTCTTGACAGAACCCGCTATCTCCTTCCTTTTCTTCGCCGGGATGGAGAAATGATGTGGTATTAAGTCCCAGTGGATTCCCAGCCACTGGAACTTTTGAGATGGAGAAAGTCAAGACTTTTTTCTGTTGATCTTGAAGCCTAGATACTCTAGGAACTGGATCACTTGACTGGAAGCTTGCAAGTATTCTGTCTCGGATTCTGCCCACACCAGCCAGTCGTCCAGGTAGGCTACTACCTGAATTCCCTTTAGGCGTAATTGTTTGAGAGCTACGCTCGCAAGCTTCGTGAAAATCCTTGGGGCTATATTTAGCCCGAATGGCATGGCTCTGAAGGCGTATAGTCTTCGTTGTAGCTTGAACCCTAGGTAGGGGGAGAGTCGACGGTTGATTGGAACGTGCCAATAGGCGTCTGACAAGTCTATGGAGACGGTATATGCCCTCTTGGGCAGTAAGGTCCTTATGTGTTGCAGTGTTAGCATCTTGAATTTGCAATTCACTATGAACTTGTTGAGTGGCGACAAGTCCAGAATGACTCTGAGCTTTTCCGAGTCTTTCTTAGGAACACAAAACAGCCTCCCTTGGAATTTGATGGACTTCACCCTTCGGATCACATTTTTCTCCAACAGTTCTTGAACGTACTCCTCCAGAACGGGGGTGGAGTGTTGGAAAAAACCGAGGGCACGGGGGTGGAGTGCTGTACCAGCTCCAGCCCAGTCCGTTCTTGAGTAGGCTGTGGGCCCAGGGATCGAAGGTCCACCGATCCCGAAAATTCTGAAGTCTCCCTCCTACCGGCATCATCTCACTTGGACTGCCGTCCTGAGGTCTTGCCTCCCCGACCCCGACCGCCCCTGAATCCCCTTCCCCTTGAGGGGCGCCTAGACGAGCCTCTGGCTGCTCCTCTAGGCTTTGCTCGAAAGGAAGTAGACTGCCCTTCGAACGTTGGGGTGAACACCGTGGACTGTGTCGACACGGCCTGGGGTACCCACTGGAAAGTGGTCGGGGTTTGTGTCACCATCTGGGGCACTGAAGGCATCAGCAACTGCTGTTGCTGTTACTGTTCAACTGGCTTGGCTGGCCGAGACGGTAGCCTAGGCCTTTTAGTCTTCCTCTTCGGTTGGGGACCCTCATCCGGGGAAGACTTTCTCTTGATAGACAGGCCCCACTTTTGGAGAAGATTTCTATTCTCTGTGGCGGCCTTATCCACAACTTCTTTGACCAATTCGCTAGGGAAAAGGTCTTTGCCCCAAATGTTGGAGGAGATTAGTTTCCTTGGCTCGTGCCTCACCGTAGCCGAGGTGAACACGAACTCCCTACAAGCTCTCCTCGCCCTGACGAAGCTGAAAAGATCCTTCGTCACTGTGGCCAGATGAATCTTGGCCACTACCATGAACATTTCATGGACCTTGGGGTCACTTGCCATCGTCTCAAGAGTGGTCTGAAGAGACATTGAGGCAGCCAGTCTTTCTTTTGTCTCGAGCTCTCTCCGCAAAAGAAAGTCAGACAGCTTACGGAGGTTCTCACCGAACTGACGTCCGGCAATATCAGCCTCCAACTTCCCGACTGAGAAGGTAAGATGGACGTCCTTCCAGTCCTTGTGGTCCATGGGTAGGGCCAGCGACAAGGGTTTACACTCCTCCAGGGAGGGGCAAGTCTTGTCAGCCTCGACTGCTTTTAATACAGCCGCAAACCCTTTCTGCAAAAAGGGGAAGGCTCTAGCAGGAGAGGACACAAAGGAAGGGAGCTTCTTACTCAATGCAGTAACTTTTGAGTTTGTGAAGCCCCTCTCTTTCATCGAAGATGAAAGCAAAGCTTGAGCCTTAGCATGGTCCATCACTATGACCTCCTTCGGCTCTGTCTTCTCCTTTGAAGCTGGTTCCTTCCTCAACCGGACATAACAGTCCGGATATGACCCATTGCTGGGCCAGAATTCCACTTCCTCAAGGGGAACTGAACCCAGCTTATCCGACATGACGATCTTTCCAGTCGTCATCGGCATGTGCTCGGCATATCTCCACGGGTTAGCATCTGAGCACAAGGGAAGGTCTTTCACATTGAGCCTTTTCTGGAGCCCACGTGATGCTGCAAGCTCCTCCTGCATCCGCAGTTCCATTGCAGCCGCCTTCTCCATATTCTCCTTCTGCATTTGTTGGATCATTCCAACAATGGAGGAGAGGGCCTGTCCCAGCTCTACTGGGAGAGCGGACGATGTTGAGGGAATAGGTTCAGGGATCAGAACCGGAGCAGCCGACACCTCGTTGGCTTCTTCCTCTACGATGTCTGGGGCTTGATCTTCATCCTGGCCTCCTGCCAGGAGGTCTTCCTCCAGACGCTCGGACACGTCTGACATCCTGTCGCCCAACTGGATGTCTTGCACGGCGACTGCCACTTCAGCATCCACCTGGATCTGAACTAGGGGGATCTCCTCTTGAGGCTGGGGAATCACTGCATCAGCTGATGCCCTAGGGAAAAGGTAAGCCCTCATCTTCTCACTTGGAAGATAAGGTCCAGAGGTGTTCTTCTGGAAGCCCCTTACCCAGGTGCGAAGCTTCCCCCTTGCTATATCCCTTGATTCCGCTGTCCTAGGGGAATCAAAAGCTTCAGTAATCAGGTTAGAGCACACGGTACATACCTAGGGGTCCCAATACCGGAGCTCACCTTTGGAGACAGCGCATGCTGCGTGTCTCCTACATAATCCATGTCCGCAGAGGTTCTTACTGCGGACGTTGCAGAAAGCACTTCCGCACTTCGGACGTACCTCCTGCAAAGAGAAGAAAATTTCCATGAGTATCAAGTGAACTATGTATCACTGGATATGCACAGTTTAGCATAAAAATTCAGAAAGGAAAGACACACACTTGTGTTTCCCTCACAACCAATTGTTGCAGCCTTCCAGATAATAAAATCGAATGGTTAATCTCTTCTAGAATAACCAATGCCAAGTTTCCAGAGGAAACAGGTGGAGCTCACACCTAAGCAATGATTTTAAAATCCCGGATAATAGACAAGAAAGAACTCACTTTCTTATCTGTAAGGCAACAGCAAAGGGCTGTGCAAGACAACACAAAAGTGTTAGAACACACAGTGCTGTACCAAAACTTATACTATAGTTTTCCTCTTTCAGTATATGTTATACTGAAGAATACTGGTACAGTATAGGAGGTTATGTGCTGGCCGGCACTTGCCGGCCGGCACACACCATAACTAGCTTTAAAGTATACTACTTAACATCTATAAGGCGGCAGAACGCTGGTTCAAATGCATGTGCCGGCCGGCAGTAACTTCCGGCCGGCAACAGCCAATGTCGGCTACACAAGGTAGCACCCGGCTGCCGGCCACTGCTCCTAGCGACCGGCAGACAAGGGCTGACATTAGCCGGCCGGCAAAGGTAAATAACCGATGTCAGCCGGCAGCAAAAGAACCAGAGGACTACGACTGCCCGGCTGCCGGCCTATGAGGCCGGCAGCCGGGTCGGGTACAGCACTAGAAGAAAACAGAATGGATGCCGGGAAAAGAGCGTAAACAACCTCCAAGCCCGGCAATCCGAAAGAGTGCATATAAGGAAGGGGAGAATCTAGTTCAGGCTTCCTGACCAATGCCGTCTGACTCACAGGCAGGCATGGATGAGGGACCAAGGGAGGTCCGGGCAGCACTCAAGCAGAAGACCCTTGCCGGCCGGCAGACTCTGCCGGCCGGCAAAGGACTGAGTCAATTCCACATCCTAACCTATCCTAGGTCCAGATGTAGAATGACGTACAGTACTGTAATGGCTAGGCCATTACGGAGATAGAGGGGGAAGGGACAAAAGAGGGTCCTACCAACCTTGCTTTAGTGAAGGATCACCCGCAGCCAAGGAAACTCATCTTAGCCTAAGGGAGATCCAAGGAGGGAGGCCAGCAATACTTGCCAGCTCCCAAAGAACCAAAGCAAGGAAGGTGTTGCTACTCCCAGGGAAAGAATCTTATCCTCCCACCGAGAACAGCAACAAGGACTAGTCTGCTAGATCACAAAAGAAGGAATCATCTCGTACAGAAACCTTCGGTAGTGACCTAAGGAGGCTAAGCCTCCTATGTCTGTGTCAGGCTAGCGAGGGAGACTCTACCCCAAGCCAGACGAACACAGACTCAGACTAAAAACTCTGTTGTTCTGTCCCACTCTGAAACCAGACTTACTGGAACAGGAAGGTACAGTAACACCCCAGTATAGTTTTATCGAAAGTTAATTCAGATAAACCACTTAGGGATAAGCCCAAGGCTTAAACAGAGGGAAAGGGATTGCATACCTTCTCCGAAGAAAAGAAAGCAACCGGGGAGTATGAGAAAGTATACTAAGGCTCCATAAGCAACTTAGCCTAGGCACCAAGAGAATCGATTACCTAAATCACCGAAACTCACTCGTATACTAGCTTGGAAATATTCAACATAATCTTAAATGTATAAAAAACAGCCTAAAGCTTCAATAAAATTTTAATACACTCGGAAAACCAAAATCATGCAGAAAGTACTAGGACCAAACGACTAGGCTACATGGCCTAGCGTAGGCCAGAGTTGGCGAATACTTCGCCAAAATAATACTAAAGCACGAAAGGAAATCCTATGTAATGCTAAATAGCTAAAATTTATTAAAGCAAAACAACCGGGAATGTCGCTCTGGCTAACTAAACTTATACCTAGCGAGCGACAGCGTCCATGACGCCTCCGGTAGGCTACGGCTCTTGTAACAAAGATTAAATCTATTAATCACTTAAAAATTTACCAAGAGCCTACATTTATACATAAAAGAAATGGTACTCAACTTATCAGAGGCCGACGAAGTTGGAGAAGCCATGAAAAGCTGAATAAATCCAAGATTTGCGAGAAACACAGGAAAAAACACCGAGTTGTTAAGCTACGCAAAAAGGAATGCAGATGGCGCCAGGATTGGCGCCAGGCACGCTTACGAAACTGGAGAATAGGGAGCCTTGGGAGCGGCTCCCCCTTTTTCTTTCCCGTTTTCGTTTCTTGCCAATTGACCCATCGATACGTAATCTCTGTTTGGGGTGCAGATTGCCATGTGGCGTGTCAAGAATACGTCCTCTGATATGTTGCGATATCCCTTTCATTAGGGATATTCGCTCCAGGAGTTAGAATTCTGGGTACCTTAAGGTAAATTCTCTGGGAATATCGCCGTAGTTGTAATATACCCTAGGAAGCTACCCTATAGGAACTTCCATCAGGACGACATGGCTTGAGCCCAAAAATATATATATATATATATATATATATATATATATATATATATATATATATATATATATATATATATATATATATATATATATCTATAAAGGGAAAGTTTATTTTAGGCCTAGTTTTCCCTCCCCATATTGTCAAAAAATCTCTGCAAAAGTGTTTTTAGAACTTTATGGTGAAGTTTTCAGTATTGGTAAGTCAAGGATTTTGAAAGCTGAAATGTCTCTAATTAATATCGTAAAATAACACGAAATCCACACTAATATGAAGGCATCTCCGGCCACGAGTTATCTCATCACTTCCCACATTGCTGTATTCCTTTGAAATAGATTATGGAATTAAATGTAAATCAGATCCTTATTACCTCCGCCCACGAAGCTGGAAGGAAGTTGTTTTTCGCTCCAGCTTGTGTATTTGTATGTGAACAGCATCCTCGCCACAATTTTAATCGTAGAGTAATGAAAATTGCAGGAATTAAATATTATGTAAAAAGCTAGAAATAATTAAATTTTGGAAGGTCGAGGTCAGAGGTCAAGGTCACGGTCAAGAAAAGTGTCCAATTCACGCAATCAACCATACGCCTGGACATCGTTGTCACAGAGACGTCAAACTTGGTTCCTATTTGAGTGTATGAAAATCCCCGCCAATTAATACATGTTAAGGTCAAAGGTCAAGCTCAAGGTCTATCAAGAGTTCAAGAAATAAGCTGCCACGGCGGAGGCTTGCGCTCTACTGAGTGACCCTCTAGTTCTTTATGATTTCATTACAAACTGGAAAACGGAATACTTCTCTCTCTCTCTCTCTCTCTCTCTCTCTCTCTCTCTCTCTCTCTCTCTCTCTCTCTCTCTCTCTCTCTCTCTCTCTCTCTCTCTCTCTACATATATATATATATATATATATATATATGTGTGTGTGTGTATGTGTGTATATATACACATATATGTACATATATATATATATATATATATATATATATATATGTGTGTGTGTGTGTGTGTGTGTGTGTATACCTACATATATCCTATATATTAAAGAGCAAGTGTCGGATATATATATATATATATATATATATATATATATATATATATATATATATATACATACATATAAACATATATAATGTAGTAGGTTGGCCATGGTACCAGCCCCATTGAGATACTACTGCCAAAGTGTTATGAGGTCCTTTGACTGGCCAGGCAGTACTACATTGGATCCTTCTCTCTGGTTACGGTTCATTTTCCCTTTGGCTACACATACACCGAATAGTTTGGCCTATTCATTACATATTTTCCCGCTCAAGGGGTTAATTACTGCACTGTAATTATTCAGTGGCTACTTTCCTCTTGTTAGGGTAGAAGAGATTCTTTAGCTATGGTAAACAACTCTTCTTAGAGAAGGGCACTTCAAAATCAAACCATTGTTTTCTAGTCTTGGGTAGTCCATAGTCTCTGCACCATGGTCTTCCACTGTTTTGGTTTATTGGGTTAGAGTTCTCTTGCTTGAGGGTACACTCGGGAACACTATTCTATCTTATTTCTCTTCCTCTTATTTTGTTTGTTTTCATACTGTAGTTTATATAAGAGATATTTATTTTAATGTTGTTACTGTTCTTAAAATATTTTATTTTTCCTTGTTTCCTTTCCTCACTGGGCTATTTTCCCTGTTGGAGCCACTGGGCTTATAGCATCCTACTTTCCCAACTAGGGTTGTAGCTTAGCAAATAATAATGGTATACACTCATATATACATAAACGCATTTATATATATATATATATATATATATATATATATATATATATATATATATACACACATATATACATATATATATATATATATATATATATATATATATATATATATATATATATATATATATATATATATATATATATATATGTATATATATATATATTATGTTTATATACACACAATGTCTCTAGGGCATTGTCCTGCTAGATAGGGTATTGTCGCTGATCCTTGCCTCTGCCATTCATGAGTGGCCTTTAAACCTTAAACCTATATATAAAAACTAACAATGTATTGAATTAAGACAGCTTTAACGTCCATTCAGTGTATGTTGGTACGTACCCAAATTAATGAATCCATCAAAGGTTTTACATTTACGGAATGAATTTAATTTTTATTGACAAAACATTGCTAATTGAATTTGGTCGTAATTATGCTAGAAACCATCCTACCTCAGATATCGATGACCATGCTATTTTTCACCTTCAAGTCTAGGTAATCACTCTTCTCTTTTTATACTCCTACAAACACACACACACACACACTCTCTCTCTCTCTCTCTCTCTCTCTCTCTCTCTCTCTCTCTCTCTCTCTCTCTCTCTCTCTCTCTCTCTCTCTCTCTCTCTCGATTTATAGAGTCTGCAACTCAAACCATCTGCCAAGAATTACCTAGGAAATACATTTGCAAAGTGCACTGGTCACATATATCAAATTCATTTCTCCGCGGTCGTCATTAACGGCAAAACTTCCAAGCTATCCGTCCAAATATGTTCTTTACTCCTTTCTATTTTCTCTCACAGGAGGGCCTTATATTTGGGACCCTAAACGCACCAACCCCCCGCAAAAAAAGAATATTGCTAAACCACCTCTTAAACTATCACTTCCTGGTCTATTAATCGGGCACCTCAAAGAACTAAAACCAGGGCTGCCAATTAAACATCATAGAACAAGCAATAAGTCTGCTAGAAAAAGCAGTGTTGCCAACAAGCCCTTACGGATCAGAGAGCTTATTTTACTTTTCAAAGAAAACATGAGTTGCAGATGCAGAATTTTTGTTAAGTGGGAAGATAAATAGCATTTACTTGCCATAAATCTCAAGAGTTTAAAAAAAGAAATTTATATAAATAGAAAACAATAGCATGCTTTCATCTATACAATAAGTCAATTTATAAATATAGAAACACTAAATATTCCTTAGAGTAAGATGACTGGTCAATAAAATCAGGGAAAATCAACCTATATATGGTTATCACAAATTCCCCGAACAAACGACATACTACAAAATAAATCAATAGGAACTAGAGATGACCCTTTACCCTTCAAAGCCCTTGATTCTTAAATGGACAAAGCCACACAAACTATCTGCAAATGTATAAACATAAATTTTGAAATGAATCTGTAGTCAGAGTATCGTGCCAACAACGGGCATCTATAAACAAGCTCGAGGGTGGCTGTGTGACTCATAAGAAAACTATATAACTTCCTATTCACGGATGACTTTAAAAGATGGAATAAAAGCCAAAAGGGATTCTGTGACAAGTAAAATGATACACAAAGCCGTTGTTGCAGCATACGACCTTTGTGTCAAGAGGGACACCCGTTTACGCTGCAATACGTATAATTTCTGATGACAGCTTTGCGAGTTAAATCTGGAGACATAATACCGTAGAATTTACCTTTGTCGGTCAGAATTAGCATGTTCAAGGTTATTGCCTAGCATTGCAATCTTACTGGAGAGTATTACTAAAATCTTAGTCGTGACATGACCACTCTTCATGATGAGAGAGAGAGAGAGAGAGAGAGAGAGAGAGAGAGAGAGAGAGAGAGAGAGAGAGAGAGAGAGAAAGTCAACACAAATGGCTAAATAACGTCATTTAGCTGGCATCAAACGATCCGAGAATAAGCGTACACATTTTCACTTCACAAGTGCTGGTTGAAATGAAAGTAACTTAGTCACGTTAAAATGTTTGCCCAGTTATAAAGAAACAGTAAAAAAGGTCTAAATAATACATATCTTCTTATGTATATATACAGTATGTATATATACATAGGTTGGCCTTGGCACCAGCCGCCCGTTGAGATACTACCACTGGAGAGTTATGGGGTATTTTGACTGGCCAGACAGTATTACATTGAATCCTTCTCTCTAGGTATGGTTCATTTTCTCCTTGCCTACATATACACCGAATAGTCTGGCCTATTCTTTTTAGTCTCCTCTGTCCTCGTACACCTGACAACACTGAGGTTACCAAACAATTATTCTTCTCACAATTGGTTAACTACTGCATTGTAATTGTTCAGTGGCTACTTTCCTCTTGGTAAGGGTAGAAGAGACTCTAGCTAGGGTAAGCAGCTCTTCTAGGATAAGGATACTCCAAAATCAAACCATTGCTCTCTAGTCTTGGGTAGTGTCATAGCCTCTGTACCATGGTCTTCCACTGTCTTGGATTAGAGTTTTCTTGTTTGAGGGTACACTCGGGCACACTATTCTATCGTATTTATCTTCCTCTTATATTGTTCAAGTTTTTATAGTTTGTGTAGGAAATATTTATTTTAATGTTACTGTTCTTAAAATATTATATTTTTCCTAGTTTCCTTTCCTCGCTGGGCTATTTTCCCTTTTGGAGCCCCTGGGCTTATAGCATCCTGCTTTTCCACCTAGGATTGTAGCTTAGCAAGTATTAATAATAATAATAATAATAATAATAATAATAATAATATATACTGTATATACAGTATGTATACATATATATCCATCTATCTATCTATCTATCTATATATATATATATATATATATATATATATATATATATATATATATATATATATATATATATATATATATATATATATTGCATTTGTGTGTTTATTTCTAATATATTCATGTAGCCATCTGTAATGTTTTCACAAACGCATTGGACAATTTAGGCCTATCTTCCATTCTACCACCATCCATACTAACAATCAGTACAGCATCTTCCTTGTATGTGTTTACTTTCATTACCTTACTTTAGCTTACATGTATTCTCAATTTTCCTCTGTTACTGGCACCTTCAGTCTATTTTAAATTCTGCAGTTTCTTTTTACCGTTCCCAATCCGAGCATCGTCATCTGCAAACATCAACCATTGCAATTCCCGTTCATAACTCATTGTGAACAGTTTTCAGCCTACAACCTTTGTCCTTTTTCTGTCAATTCTCATCACTTCATCTATTAACTTGTTTGAACAACCACGGAGACATAACACATCCATATCCCAGACCTACATTCTCACTAAACCAGTCACTCCTCTTTCGTCACACATTTCACTTCCATCATTAAAAAACTCACTTGCTTTTAACAACCTGGTCTCCATACTATAATTTCTCAAGATCTTACACATTGCTTCTATCAGCACTATCAACACAGAATTCAAAACTTCATAAAAAGCCCTTGATGTGTGTGAACAATTTTCCTTTCCTAAGCTTACACTGTTCTTCCCTTATCAGTTCCTAAGTCGCTTGTCTTACATTTCCAATCAAGATCCTACTACACACCATTCCCTGGTATACTAAACTATATATCCTTTTATATCTCTTACAGTAGCCTTTTACCCCCTTTACACTTAGACAACAGATCAATTACTTCTCTCACCAAATTCTTTAGCCAAACATACTTGACAAAACCTAGTTAGCCACTCAGTCCCAATGTCACCACCATACTACAGCATCTCATCAAATCTGTATTTTTCTTAAAACTCCTAATCACCTCTCTTATATCTATTTCGTAGCCTTGCACTAACCATTTAATTCTTGCATCCCTCAGCTTAGCATCTCCTCTATCACCCATATTCAATATACTTCCAAATACTCATTCCATCGACGTAGGACTGCATTCACATCTGACTTCACCCTTGAATTCTTCAATCCATCTTTTTATAACTCCTTCTTTCTGTATCTTCTAACCCGTATAACTGTTTTTCCTTCTCCCTGAAGTTTATATTCACCCTTTTTCTTTTATTTTTGGTTATCTACCTTATTGTTCTCCCAACGTTACCCTTAACAACCATGCCCAGCCTCTTGTATATCTGTACCTGATCTTCACTTTCATCATTTACTAAATATTTTATCTATTCAATCCATTTCATTCTCTCCCCCTAACCCCCTATACCCACAAGCACTCCATGCTGATCCTGTAACCCCGCTGAAGAATCTTAGAATCTCTTCCTCTGGTCTGACCCCTCTCTTTATTTAACACAAACGTAGAGTTTAGGTCTTTTCTCATTATAAGCTCATCTCGCTTCCTTCTCTGACATACTCCTCTCAATTAAAATCATAATCACATTTCAAGGTAATCTCCAACTTGTATCTACTTTAACATTTGCCTCAACCAAATAATGATATACATCCAGCAACTCCACTTCTCTTACGCTTCTATCTACTGTGTATTAACATAGACTGTAGGAATTTTTTTTTAACAATTTCATCTTTCTCGAGTATACTTATTTTCTTCTCCAGAGACCAAGTATTTTACACAATCTTCTTTCCGAGTACATCTGTAAAAGACTATTAATTTCCATTAAAACTACCAACTTTACCATCTCTTTCCCTTTTACTCATCTTTACATTTAGAACTCTTAGCACAACTACCCTTGCATATTCTTCAAACGCAGCTTGACACTTATTCAGACCTCCCCAAAAGGATTTTCTTTCATTCTCAAACCTTTTCATTACTGGACATTACACTTTTACAAATCCAAATTTCTATTTTGGCCACAAAATAGAATAACTTTTCCCATTCCTCCATACACAGACATATAGCTTTCCCTCTCTGAACTTATCATCTATCATATATTTCACCCATCTACATCACATCGAAGCAATACCAAGTGATTTAGCGTCTTCCTTTTCCGTTTTTTTTTATTATTATTATTATCATTATTATTATTAAATTTCTACAATACAGTGCAAAGTATAGGACTGCGTACCCCACTATCCTTGCCATTATGAGGACTCACAACGCACAGAGATGCTTGGATACAATTATTTTCTTTTCCCGTCATTTTACGAGAGGGAAATCGTGATTGCCACTTGCCTCAGGAGAGACAGTTCATCTGTGAATCAAAGGACATTTCCTTACACAAAGGGATTAATGATCATTTAAGTATACGCACAACTGTTTCGTTAAAGAATATCTGCACTTCAAATCCTTGGCACTTTATATAAAGTATATATATATATATATATATATATATATATATATATATATATATATATATATATATATAATATATATATATATATATATATATATATATATATTAGAGAGAGAGAGAGAGAGAGAGAGAGAGAGAGAGAGAGAGAGAGAGAGAGAGAGAGAGAGAGAGAGAGATATGCGAGTATATTTAGACATCCATGACTTTTCATCGACTTCATAACCATTCATATAAATATATCAAACGACTAAATGTCATGAAAGACAATAACTAGGAGGAATAAAACTCCAAGTGATTAATTAAGATAAAATTCTAAAGGTGAATTAATAAATATAAATATATCTATTACTTCACCTTTAGAGCTTTGTCTTAATAATAGCATATTGAGATTTAATCCTCCTTCTAGTTAGAATCATTGTTGAAAATTTTTCTCCACTTCAGGATGTTTAAGTATGAATTCTAATAGCTATACGAGGAAAACTAAATTACGTCGAGAAAAATATGAAAAGAAAAACTGTATCAAGTATAAAAAAAAACCATGTCAAAAAACATATATTCGGCTTGAAATAACAGCATGGAAAAAAAAAACGGATGCAAAATTCTCAGCAGAAAACTAAACTAGTGTAAAGATAGGGTTGTGGTGGCCTATGTGGTAACGTCCCTGACTGGTGATCGCCAGACTGCGGTGCGAGTCCTGCTCAAACTCGGTAGTTCCTTTGATCGCTGCAACCTCACCATCCTGGCGTGCTAAGGATGGGGGATTGGGGGGAGCCTATAGGTCTATCTGGCGAGTCATCAGCAGCCAATGCCTGGCCCTCCTTAGTCCTAGCTTGGGTGGAGAGGGGGCTTGGGCACTGATCATATGTATAGGGTCAGTCTCTGGGGCATTGTACTCCTTCATGGGGCAATGTCACTGTCCCTTTCCTCTGCCATTCATTACTGGCCTTTAAACGTTGAAAGAAAGGGACAAATTTTATCCACTTTAAACGAAGTCAGCTTCAACACTGAAAGCTCCTAGACAATGTCACAACTCGATGTTTACAAGGATAAATTTTGCAGTTCACCCTCCCGACAGAAGCAAAAGTGATACAGACAGGCTGAATCCAACTCTTAACAAATCTTGTTTATATCTCACGAAAATGAGAAAAAAACAGAAGAAAATCGAGGCAAAAATTAACCTTTCATCAAGTTTATAAACCCGAAGAAGGATCCTTCATTTTAATCGCATCATTAACGCATTACCCTCGCCCTGAAATTCTTCCGAGAAAAATAGTCTCGGTAAAGACTAAACAGTACTGATTATAGCAGGTGTTGCGCGAACACACCACGAAAAGAAAAAGAATATGAATAAAAACAAGCAATGAAATGAGACTGAGGGTGGGGGTGGAGGGGATACATTAGCTCGGAAAAATAATTTTGATATTTGACTTGCTTCTAAACATAGATAAGGCGACATTTATGTATCCAACGACGATGTCAGCTGTTTATCCTATTAAAATTCCTTTTCAGAAATGATTTGTGTGTTTAATAAGATCCACTCAACTGCATGGATCATATTTCAGTTTTACCTATAGAGAATGTATAAACAAACCCCGGAAGAGAGAGAGAGAGAGAGAGAGAGAGAGAGAGAGAGAGAGAGAGAGAGAGAGAGAGAGAGAGAGAGAGAGAGAGAGTTTACTCATTGAGAAAAATCCCATAACCGGCGAAGTAGCAGCCTTAAAAACCAGTCTTTCAAAACTAGCTTCTAAAAAATTACTGAACTTGACCAGTTCCTTAAAGTGTAAACTAAGAATAATATGATTTTGCTATATCTTTAATAATGTCTTAAATGTTAATGTATAAGATAACATGTCTGAGGCCTTTGTACTGCAGTGAGCTAGTAACGGCCGATGTTATATATATATATATATATATATATATATATATATATATATATATATATATATATATATATATATATATATATATATATATATATATATATACACACACACACACACACACACCCAGCGCTTTCCTTTTGGGATACCAATTGATACAAAATGTTAGTAACAGTTTCATAGTCACCTCTGCGACAACAGTAAAAACGAAGGAATGAAATACCATAAGGATTATCACACAGTTATGTAATTCCTTTTTATCCTTCTTCCAACTTAGAGACAAATATCATACCCTTTGTTTATTTCATGACTTTAAAATGGTTTTCAACGCAATCATAACCAAACAAACATAAGTGCGAGTTCCGCTGTTTAGTCATAGGAGCAACCTTAATTCTTTTTACTCTTTATTTTCTTTTGTGTGTTGGCCCAGCAGTCTCCTTGGCAACCTGTCACAAAATTATATTTCTACTCTTTAAAAATATATGTTTAGTTACCAAAAAAATTTAGAGGTTTTTTTATCATTACTTATTTATGAAAAGATATATGAGGTTTTTTCTTGGGTTGGGAAGAATTTTTTTTCTAATGAATGCAGAATTTGGAGAAAGTTTGTTAATCAATGCATAATTTGGAAAAATTACTTTTTAATCAATGCATAATTTGGAGAGATTAGTTTCTAATCAATGCATAATTTGGAGATATTAGTTCTTAATCAATGCATAATTTGGAGAGATAATTTTTCATATATGAATAATTTGTCGAAATTCCTACTTTGATCATGTAATACAAATGGGATATATTAGTACATTTTCTGTTTTTACTCAATTTAGAAGCGATCCTTATAAAGCTACTGAATCTTAGAAACCTCTTTCATCATTACTGTAGAGATTTCTTCAAAACATTACTGCAAAAGAATGTTCCTGTCTTTAATGAGATCTCCATCAATAAGTACTTAATTTGAAGCTATTGTTCCCATAATTACTAAATCTAAAAGATTTCTCCCAGATTATTTTATGATTTTAAGACGTTTCTCTAATGGTTACTTATAACTGAAAAGGTTTCTCAAATAATCAGCTGTTGGAAGTTGAAATTTTTTGTCATTACTATTTATCAACGAGATACATATAATTGTTACTTAATTGCAAATAGACTTTAATAATTAATTTGGAAATTCTCCCATCTATGATTAGATTTTGAAAATATTTGTCAAAACATTACTTAATTTAGAAGTGATTTATCAAATTATGACTTGGATTTGGAGATTACTCTAAATATTACCTATATTATCTATTTAGGTACATGTCTCCAACCACTGTTAAACTATAGTAGACTTCTCCTATAATTTCTAAACTTATAAGAGAATTCTCTAATCACTATTAAATTCAGGAGTGATTTGTCCAATGATAACTTCATATTGAAATATCGCCGATCAATACGTGGGTACAAACCAATTTTAGATTCGCTCAAAACTGGAAAAAAAAAAAAAAAAAAAAAAAAAAAAAAAAAAAAAAAAAAAAAAAAAAACAGATTCCTTGTCTAGCTATCTTTTTTCAAGAAATCAACTCTAATTGTGCTCATAACTTAAGATTTTAACCACCAAAAGATTTGAAGATAGTTCCGAGTCGCTAAATCTTACATTTCCCAGATTCAAGATGTTCAAATCACTCATATTCCATCTTAATCTTCAGTTTCCCCTGACATGCAGTAAATCGTATTTCCTTGAACTCATATCTGTCAATACCTCCAGGTTAACAGGGTGACGAAGGCATGAGTATAAGGCCAGTGGGGTAGAAACCCCCTGAAGATGTCTGAAAATAGGTAACAGGTGAACCGAGTTCACTGGACTTATACCTCCTTCACCCCCAATTAACCTCCTTCACAAGTTTAATGAATTGACGGTAAACAAAATTATTCTCAACGTGAAACATCCACGCCAGGTGTGGAATCTCTCTCTCTCTCTCTCTCTCTCTCTCTCTCTCTCTCTCTCTCTCTCTCTCTCTCTCTCTCTCTCATAATTATAACTTACTATCTTCATCCATAACGTCACAGGTAACCGTTTTAATCTAAAGCTTACGCATATCATGAATTTAAGCACCACACGCACATTTCCCTTCTGCACTCGTTCTCTCAATTATATATATATATATATATATATATATATATATATATATATATATATATATATATATATATATATATATATATACATACATATATATATATATA
Organism: Palaemon carinicauda; assembly: GCF_036898095.1. NCBI lineage: Eukaryota > Metazoa > Arthropoda > Malacostraca > Decapoda > Palaemonidae > Palaemon > Palaemon carinicauda. Next base: position 130,805,915 of record NC_090731.1, read on the forward strand.
TATATATATATATATATATATATATATATATATATATATATATCATAGACAGTACATACCTATGTATGTAAGTATTTGCATTTTTTGGTAACAAGACTTTCTCTTGAGAAATTTTCCTTCAAAGCTAAAGAACTCATGGTATATAATGACTATTTCTAGGCAACAGTTTTCTAGTTTTCTGTATGATTTTTTATTTTTCAGGGATAGAATTGTCGAGGGAAAAGACTATTTGTTACTGTACAGCTCCATTTATTTAATTCTAGCCGACAGCTGTTACAGCCAATAACTAATGTCTTTCGTCTGGGCATATTTACATAGAAATCACGATCCTTATGGAATTGCAGTGCATTCATATAAACAAATATTGAAAGTCTTAAAACATCAAAATCCCTCAAAAAATATGTATGAAAATTTTATATTTTTTGCACAAAAATTCATGTAAATACTATTGACGACATCTGGACTCAGGGTCCCTAATACCGCTTAAAAGTTCCAGTTGAAGTTCTACTGACTTGGGACTGGAGAAAAATCTGGACTCCCAACAGTCTCACAAAGTTCTTAAGACTTTGGGGTAAGTTCTGAAGGAATGGTGCATTATACCCTTCTGCTGAAGGGGAAGACATAATGTGTGGAAACTTGGGTGAACACTTTTACAGCAATCACCGGCCTCCCATAATCATCCTCCAGTAATCAACTTCTGTGTCCTTAATAATTTATTGGATCTTTTTTGTCTGGGTGCATCAACAAAATGCTGAGGTGTAGCCCTATTATTACAGTGAACTTGAAGTCTCATCCTAAGCATTGTAGTTGGGCCAAAGTAGCATATACTGAAGGGCTTACAGTCCCCTACCGAGTATCTGAATACGTAAACTACATTGGTCTTAGAAACCTTAGATTCTCTGGAGATATAGTTGATTTTCATCACAATGCACAGTTATCCAGTCTAGCTTGCTGAATATTCTCAGCAATACATTTACAAATAGTGTCTTTAGTTTTACTTCACAACTGATTTTCAACGACGTCTACATCTTAACGGTAGACCATTCCATAGTTCTACAGAAAATATATAACACCATCACCCTCATCACTAGTCAAATGCATGACAAAGGTCTCAGACATGTCATTCCTCTCACGTCTGATTATGGTCATTCTATGCCATGCCAGTCTATACCTGCAATTTTTTTTAACACGACAATCCATCGTCTTCTCTCCCTTCTCCTGCTTCTTTTGCAATCTCTATGGACCAATTCTATTATTTTTAATATCCAACTGTTATCTATCATTCTCATTATACCAGCAAATTTTCATTGTTCGTCAATCCATCGTCTTCTCTTCCTTCCCTTGCTTCTTTTTCAATCTCTAGGTACCCACTCTGGTATTCTTAAGTCCATTAATTATCTGTTATTCACAGCATGTGCTCTATGTCCATTTATTTTTCTTATATGTTAAAACATCCTCGACTTTAGTTTGCTCTTATATCCGTGCTGGTCTTCTTCTATATCTTAGTGTTTGTCCCATCATTATTCTTTCCGTAGCTCTTTGAGTTGTAACTAGCTTATGTCCTAAGACTTCAGTAAGGTTCCAAGTTACAGATGCATAAGTTAATACTGGTCGGAGCATCTTGACTAAATACTTTGTTTTCAAGAAAAGGGGCATTTTACTTTTCCTAATCTCATTTTGTTTACCAAGAGCTTTCAATCCAATGCTTATCCTTCTTTTAATTTTGGTCTGGTGTTATGGGGAAACACTGATTGTCTTAAGTACGTATATTCCTTAACAATCTCTAGAGGTTCGTCCATAATTCTTATTTATTATCTCTGAATTTCCAATGAGCATTACCTTAGTTTTACTCATAATCATTTTCAGTCCTATATTTCTTCTTTTTCTATACTTCAGTTTTCAATGAGCATTACCTTAGTTTTACTCATATTCATTTTCAGTCCTATATTTCTGCTTTTTCTATACTTATATTATGTACATATATATATATATATATATATATATATATATATAATATATATATATATATATATATATATATATATATATATATATATATATATATATATATATATATATATATATATATATATATATATATATATACACAATTTCAGATGAATAAATACGCACATGGAAAATATTGAATCCATCCAGACAAGTTTCTACTTACTACTTAATTTATTGAGAGGTTCTAACAATACATATGGTACTGTGATTGTACGAACTTGCATACAAACATCTGTAAAACAATACATCAGGAAAAAAAAAATGCTACCTGCCAAGACCAAGGTCGCGCGTGTTTTCGTGGGTGGAGCTCATACCCCATTACCCCGGTGTGGTTCTTAAAGGGGCATTTGAGATGTCAAGTGATATATAATATGCGTTTATCTCAAGTTATTTTCTAAAATTAACCATTTGTATGAAGAAGCATATACATGTATATACCTACACACATATACATGCATATAGTCTATATCAATGCATAGACAGCCCTATACATACTTACACACCTATGTATAAATGCCTATACACATTCATGCTTGTAAGGACTTATAATCCTATCCATACACACACACATATTTGCACATATTTCCCACATCAATATAAAATATATAAAAACACACAAAAACAGCGGAGCATATGTACATTATATACAATTTAACGCACACTTCCTTTGGGTGCAGCATAGGAAGTGCTTTGGCCTATAGGTTAAGGACGTCAAAAAATGATAGATATCAATAAAAGAAAAAAAAAGGAGGATAAACTTGTTAGCTAATTACCAGAGGCAACCAATCCATAGCCAAAAATATCACTTGATTGTTTAGTGTTTCAAAATAAAATAACTATGGAGTAGTTAAATAATTTTGCATTGTTGGAGTATAGTTTTCATAATACAACTATCCTGGTTATATAGACCGCTGCTACGTTGATTATACATTCAGAATTTATCTTTATTATTGTAAATTTTTTGAAATTTGTTTTAACAGTTTATCTTCAAAACAATAACTAAAATTTTGCCAGCCAATAGAATGATTGCATTGATTCACGTGAAAGTAGCATCAGATATATTCCTCACACGGATGTAACACTTAAATTGATTTATTCTGGTTTGCTACCACTTTACTTACCACTTTAACCAATATATGCCTTATAAAATGTATTAAATGGAATTTTATTTTTATATATATATATATATATATATATATATATATATATATATACATATATAAGCATACATATACATATACACACATATATATACATATATATATATACTTATATAAACATAAATATATATATATGTATATATATATAAACATATATGTGCATATATATGTATATATATACATATACATACATATACATACATATAAATGCACATACATACATATATATGCATATATATACATATATGAATATATACATATATATACATATACTGTATAAACATATTAATACATAAATATACACATATACAGACACACATATATATATACATATATATATACATACATATATATATATATATATATATATATACATAAATATACACATATATCGGCTATATATATATATATATATATATATATATATATATATATATATATATATATATATATATATATATATATATATACTGTACATATACATAAATATACATACATATATATACACATTAATACATATATACACATAAATACATATATATACAAATATATATACATATATACATATATACACACATATATAAATATATATATATATATAAACATATAGACACACACATATACATATATATAAACATATATATACACACACACATATATATATAAATATATATATATATATATATATATATATATATATATATATATATATATATATATATATATATATATATATATATCTATATAACCTGCCATTATCATATGGAGAATTCTTTATCAAAACTAAGGTTACAGTTGATGAATTTCTGAAAAAAAAATTCTCGGTAAAATTAGAAATCTATCATTCTAAGATAAAACAGAGATAATAATGATTACGACCTCTTACGTTTAAAATTGCATGACAAGATTTTCCTTTGGCTTTTTGTGATACTACGTCATATAACAATCTTGGATATCCTGAACTAAAAGCAATATCGCACATTCTTAAAAACTAAATATCTAAACCTTCGGGATACAAATCTTTCGTGCTCTTAAAACATTATACAAAAACAAATAGCATTAACTTTATTTTGGCGATAAGAATAAAATGTATGTAAGAACATACAATTATAGAGCTTTTTTCTAAATCCCATTTAAATCTATTATCTTAAATCGAAGTCCTTATGCAGAAAATGCCATCGACTTACCGAAATGACAAAACCTTTTTAGCCAAATATTCACTGAAAGCTTTAGAGGTACTAGGTATCTAAGTCTCATAAATTACTACTGGCTCTTGTAATATCTATATTTATCTATATTGCATATATATGCATAAATATATATATATATATATATATATATATATATATATATACACATACACATATATATATATATATATATGTGTGTGTGTGTGTGTATATGTATACTGTATATATATACATACACATATATATATGTATATATATATATATATATATATACACATATATATATATATAATAAATATATGTATATATATACATACAAACATATATATATATATATATATATATATATATATATATGTATATATATATATATATATATATATATATATATATATATGTATATATATATGTATATATATAATAAATATAAATTTTTATATATATAGATATGTATATATATTTATATATATATAGTTAGACTCTCTCTCTCTCTCTCTCTCTCTCTCTCTCTCTCTCTCTCTCTCTCTCTCTCTCTCTCTCTCTCTCTCTCTCTCTCTGTATGTATGTATGTATGTATATATATATATATATATATATATATATATATATATATATATATATATATATATATATATATATATATATATATATATATAGTGTTCCGTGATAATAAATGGGTAAATTTAGTAAAGGAGAGGCAGTAATACATAATGAAAGTACGAGTATGGATACGAGCATGAAGTGTAATATTCACAAGCAAGAAATGCAATGCCCGCATTACATGCTGGCAATATCAAGCGAATGCGAATAAGACGTCTTTGGCAGTCGAAGATATGTAATTCTAAATATAAACAACCTTCATCTATTTCAGTCTAAATGTCAGTCAGTTCGTAAATTGCTCACTAATAGCGTCTACATATACACGTATAAATGAAATTAAAACCATATATATCGAAATTCCTGGTACTTCAAGCGACTCTTATAATTAAGTTCACATACAACATTTGTAGTTATGACATCCAAATATTGATACAACAAATTTTTATCATAATAAATTACCGTTTCCGTACACGTTATTATATCTCCAGAAAGATAAAAACTGTTGCCTTTGTACTCGAGTAGGAATCCACCTATTCTGATAAATCTTAAATATTTAGCTCATGCCAATGAAATGAACGAGAAACGATAACGCATAGTGGTGACAGTAAAGAAATGGTCTTTTCCAACACCCGCCATCTTTTTTTTTTCTTTTTTTTTACCTTGAGTTAGGACTAAACCTTAATTTAACCGAAGATCCGAAGTTTATTCGCCATCAGTGATATCTTCTAAAAAGTTGTCCTACATATTAATTAGATGTATCATGTCAAAGATAGAGCCATGTTGATAATAGTGTCATATAATCTGTCATCTTTTATTACAGTTTTATCGCCAAATTGATATATAGTGGCTTCCTGTCAAATCAGATATATTACATAAGTTATGTTAAAGTTGAAAAAGCAATGAAGTGTGACCTTGGACTCTGAAGATTTGTATGATATATTCGCCGTTGGATTATACCCAAATTTAAGATTTTTTTTTTTTTTTTTTTTTGCGTTGATACAACTGTGAATCTATGACTATTGACATGTCAGTAACAAAACAGGCGTGTAAAATTAAAAGGATTTGAGCTTGGTTTAACAGAAATTTTCGTGA
>NC_090731.1:130819466-130891966 GCF_036898095.1 Palaemon carinicauda
AAGTGTTACAGTCCTAAGACTTCAAAAGTTTTGAAGTAGCTGTATTGAACACTTCAATATAGCAAAATTACTGCCATTCAATTAAAATCTTCGTTACTATTTGCAGGAATGTCCTTTATGGAGTCGGCAAAAGTCTTTTATGACTCCGCCATGAAGGATGACACAGCCAATGAAGAAACGAAGATAAGGGACATGCAAACCGCAGGGAAATACTACCAGGAAGCAGCTAATATTTTGGGCACCGAGCCAGCTGAGTCTACGGAAGCTACGCTGGCTAAAAGGGCGCAAACGAGTAAAGCCGAAGTTGAAAAGATGCTGGCACAGATGCATTCTGGAAACATTCGTTCAGAGTGAGTAAACGAGAGAGAGAAAAAAAAGCTCAACTCTTTTCGATTGTGATTTCTTTTATGCTATCAGTGCATAGGATATGGCTTAAATTGCGTTGCTGATGGCTTAACACCTTCGTAGCTAAAGCTCTCGGCAGTTTTTTCCTTGCATAAAGAGGATATACGGCTCTAGAATTCAAGAACATCAAAGCTGTCTTATCTTTATGTGGGTACAAAAATTACTTAAAGGACATAAAATGTGTTAATATATATTTGAATCCCTCTTCCACTCTGTCCTTCCATTATTCACCTATCTATCTATCTATCTATCTATCTATCTTTTCCCCCATCTATTCTGGAATACGTGAACGTGAAAATTGCTAGACCCAAACAATTAACAACTTGTTGCTTAAGAAGTGTTAATTTATGCGCGCCAGATTTTAGGTGAAATAATAACTTACACCAGTGCTATACAAGTATCATTTGAAGACCATTATACGCAACTGACATTTAGTGCATTTTTTTTTTAATATTAATCTTTGCTGTGACAAACTAACCATAAATTGGAAAACAACCAGTCAGCATTTTGTTTCGTTCGCCATAATCGTGTCTCGATTAGTCAGTGGTATTTTAGATAAAAGGCGAGAATTTGCAATTGGGTGTTATATAAAATTAAATCTTTGCACATATCAGAATCTGATGTCGATAATAAACACTCATTGATTATTTTCATGAAAATAAATCTTCGTGTACCACCACAATTTTATTTATGTTACCGAGAGCAGAGTTTTGTAGACCTTGATTGGTCAGAATATGTTACAGGGTAAAAGTGACTATATAATTTTAGGAAGTTATTTGTTTAGTTACTAGTTTATTTATTCTTACATGCATATTCTTGATTTGCATTTCTCTTATATCACATATAGGATTAATTTTTTCTAACTGATGAAGATTATATTGATGGTTATAATAATTATTAGCATGATTCTTCCAGCGAAACATAATCTCCCCTATACTGCTATGCTGCTTATATCTGATAATAATTAATAATAGATTAGGAGAAATCATTAACACTTTCCCCACTTGAAAATCTGTCGGTAAATACAATAGTACTGGTTGAATACCACAGTTCCTTTTTCTTCTATTTCTGTCATTGGTTAATCCTCGCACATTTGAGACTTCTGTTAGTGGATGTAAAATACTTGTAACGTTACACAACTAAAAATTTATAAAAAGAATTTAGACTTACCAAGCCTTTCCTTTGATTATTCCTCCACTAAAATGGCAAAACAATTTCTAGCTTTTTTTTTTTTTTTTTAATAACCAGCTTGCACTTATAAAACTGATTTAAGTTGACGTTTCTTGGATATATAGCTTAAAAATCACTATCTTAACATAATATATATATATATATATATATATATATATATATACATACATATATATACATATATATATACATATATATACATATATATACATATATATATATATATATATATATATATATATATATATATATATATATAATATATATATATATATAATCACTATTAATGCTAACCAAATCTAAATGATAGCGCCATAAAATGTAAAATTAGTTTCCACTGCCGAATGTCAACAATGTCATTTGAAATTTGATTTGTTTTACTGTGCTCCACAAATTAACGTTGTAATATCTATATTATCAAAGTATAAATCTTTGGGTAAGTATTATATAAGGTTAAATTAAGGAAAAATTTATTCACGGCCTTTAATTCGTTAATTTTCAAATGTTTATAGAAATTTCTGAACAATGAAGTGAGGAGACATTTCAGATTTCATTATATTAAAAAATATGAATATCTTCAATGAAATAAGTGTCAAAAATTATTTGATATTCCTATTTTCTTCTTTCAAGTAAATTATACACTACCCAATAATCTATCTTTACAGATGGAATCTTTTCAAATAGGGTTTGAATCGCTAACAGTTTAACATTACAAGCAAACTGTACATCTAAACTTAACCGAGTCCCTTTGTCGACAAAAAACGAAATTGAAAAAGCTTCCACCTGAGTTAAATTTATATTCAACGCTAATTCAGTTTTGGAAAAAATTTCCTTCACAACGTAAATTTGGTGATTCTTAAAGATAATCTTCCAAAAGTCTACGGACTTTGTTTCAATGACGAGAGCCTACAGGTGACACAGTTTTATAGGCAAAAGAATATTTGCATTTAAAATACCCCACTTATGATTTCAAGGATCAATTGCATTTATCAACGACTCCTTCTAAACCTAATAATGGCATATGTGAAATTTTTGAGGCCATTCCCGGTTTATAACAATGATCTAGGGATATTATTAGATTGACTGTAGATTTTGCAAGACCCACTTCTTTTGTCAACGTTCATTTTGCTCAACAAAAGAAAGGAAAATAATGCTATTTTGCAGATTCAAATTTTAAGTACTGATTTCTATCTTTGTCTTGTGCAACAACTTTTGACACAAATTAGGACTTCAATACCTATTTGGAATTCAGAAACAATGTAGCATGCCATTATATTTACTTTAAAAAAACGCACCACTTAAAAAACTCCCAATTCCAAATACTTGGGAGGATCACTCCTATGATTTATAAGACATCTGCCGAAAACACATTTTACCCAACAAAACTCAAAGCTTCATCGCCGCTTAAGTCAGAAATTCAATTGCTTGGGTAGAATAACATAAGGTGGATAGAATACCCATTCCAAGTAATCAGTAGTCTTGAGGGGAAAAAAATCCCCATTATAGACCATCACTTTGGAAGTGTACCATCCAATGTTATCATCCAGGTAAAGAATAAGAACTTACAGACACGCCCAGCTCTTATTAGCAATATTATTCGATTGCCATTCAGCTCATCAAGATTAAGAGCATTCACCTGTACTTCGACAACTATTCAAAATGAAGAGCCAATGATACACTTTTCATCAAAACGGCAAATGTGCAGCTACGAAATGCAAATATGGAAGCCCTATAGTGGATTTCAATGAGTAATTAGATCGTAAAAAGCATACTGAAAAAAAAAAATCAATGCGCTTAAACGAATGTTTCGCCTTTCACCACATGAAAGAGATCGTTAGGAGTTTAAATGTCACTTATCTTAACAAACGACTAGGAGTGGAATTCTTTATCGCTACGCTTCTGAAGCATGGCAGTTATATCAATTCCTAATGAATTTCCCAAGTTTGCTTTTCAATGTGCAATTGTAACTATAATACCAAAATAAAGTAATTATATACTGGAGCTAACGAGAACATTAGGTCTAACAGATTGAAACTATAATAAACTTTAAAGATCTAAAAAAAATGATTTCTTGAGTTATTCAATTAATTTGTAGAGTTTGAGATAGAGAGGCCATTGTAAGTTTCTTATTGGTTAAAATGTTACATTCTTTACCATTTTATGCCAGCATCAGTCTGTTTTATCGTCAAATAAAAAACATCCGATATCTAAGCAGCTGATGCTATTTTATCATGGATTTTAGGGTCTTTTCTCTGTGAAGCAAAACCCAACACCTTCAACCTAAGAGAGTAAAAATGCCCTTTTTACTAACAACGCACATTTTAGTATTCAAGAAGAGTTTTCAAATTAATTAATTTGCTTTAATTTTAATCACAGATTCATCTGCCTTATTTTGTTCAACTTTTTTAATGAATGAAAAAGTATAAAGTAAATAACTAATCCTAACATTGCTATTGCAAGACCAATGAACGCGATATGAAAATGATCCACACAAGAAACATTCCTTGACTGACATTTTGGCTGAAATCTATCATTATTCTTTGATGCATATCCACAGGCACAGTTATTTGTCTATACATTTTAAAAATTTACCATTACTTTAAGAAATACTATCAACACGAATGAATTACATTGATGCATCAGATATACTTCATTTACATAAATATCATATAAATATTTCAGATTAAGAAACGCACAAGCTTCAGAAAACAACTCCGTACTCTGCGGGATATACTTAACAGGTTTCAGTATATGCATTTCCTTGCCTAACCAAAAAAGGCAGTTTTTGCATCTTAACCCAAACACAAACCAATACCAAAGTTTTACAACAGACTCTGGTAGTTTCTTTTACTTTCATCTCAGAGTACACAAATCCTGAACCGCCACCCTACCTAACCCCTTGTGCCCTCATAATCACAGCGACTGTTAGCGGTTTTATGCGATAAACTATTTGACTATAAAGACTCGATGTTTAGCATTGTAAAATTACGAAATGGAAAAGATTTTTGATAAATTATTTTCAATTACTATGTGGAATTTATATATGAAGATCCAAGACCTTTGGTGGAAAAAAATTTCCTATTTGCATTTACTATCGTGTCAATATTTTCTCTTTCGCATCTCTTTACTTTATCCATTATCCCACTCAGGAAAACAAATAAAGTCTATATTGTATTTGATAGATTTTATTTTTAAACGAACCAGTAAAGAAATCAAAGGCAATTCTTTTCTCGCCAGTTTATTTTCCTTACAATTTCTTTACAGGAACTTTCGAAACTTCTGATAAAAATTTATATTCTGAAAATAAAAACTCGAGCCTATGAAATCAGTCTAGAAGCAACTTGATATAAAGAAAAACACAATTTGAAAGCAAATCGATAATAATATATTGAAATTGGATATAAAAGATTATCCAGGATAACTGAAAGTAGATTATAATAATAAAAAAAATATATACATGCATAAATAAATCAATACATACACACATACAAGTGTCATAAATATACAACTGGTGAAATCATATAGTATAAAACTACCCCTTCTTACTTAATAAAACGAAATTTATACATATGCACTTAAAGAAAACGATGTAGGTAGAGAGAACAAAATCTTTCTTAAATGATTGCAACGACGATGATAAAGAAAATCACGAAGAGAAGACTCGGTAATCTCTCGTAAAAGAACAAATTGCCCAGATCTTTATTGCCTCAGTCCCCCAAGGACCTCTTTCACCTCCTGATCCATGAGCACGAAAGCATGACTTTAGTTTTTATGACGTCCTACGTTAGGATTCACGATTGGGATCTATTCACGATTGACATATGAGACGAAAACAATTGGTGTCAGGAAAACTGGGCACAATAATAGTGTTAAGAAATCTCTAAGTACCAGTTCAAAGTGGTTGGTTTCATTGGAAAAAATTGAGGAGTTATATTCTGCTTCGGAATAAGTAGTAAGATTAATTTCGAAGAGGATATAAGAGAATCTATAAGAGTAAGAAACACATATCTACTGAAACCAATTCTGCAAGCTATAATTCACGACAAATCACTAACATTCCTACTATTTATTTAGCTTATGATCCTACATTACTTATAACGGTACATATACACTGATAAATATAAATAAATTGTTCCGAAAGTTCTTGCCTAATCACTGGGAATATAATACCGAAGCAATTGAAAACTAAATTAACGGAAGAATTATGTAGAAGAGCTATAATTGCATTTGAATTTCCTACAAAAATTCATATAGTTTTCCATTTTCAAGGTGTGGGGACTTCACCTTCAATTTTTTACTTGAATTTTCATCTTAAAGGTAGCTCTTCTAAATAGCAATTATTTTTCAAACAATAGCTATGGAATGGCAAGAATATGAATAACAGACGAGCGGGGTTAATGAAAGACACAGATCACCCCTTCAACAATAATCACTCAATAGGCTAGAGAGAGAGAGAGAGACAGAGAGAAAGAAAAAAAAATAACAAGAAATTCAAAACATTGTTTAGGTTTGTTTTCGTGTTGCAAGTTAATGTCCCTTCTGTCAAGTATAATACTAATGACTTAAACGGAGACAACGTTGGTACAAAATGGTTTTCCTTTTTCCTTGTATCTACAATTGGAAATGAAGTAGAACCATTCGACTTTAACAAATCTCATTAAAATGGCATTATTTATGAGGCAGCGCTTTAAGGGAAATATAATTATGAAAATATTTTCTTGTATGCTTTGAAGATCTCAAAGTCTAGAGAAACAGATACCAGAAGGAAAGAGGTTGAGTGCCATGATGTTGACAGATGGAGAATACATTTGCTCTGGCTAATAAATAAGGACGATATAAAATCCTTAAATAATCAACTTAATAACAAAGGAAGTAATAGGAAAGAAAAAAAAAAACTATTGGTAATCCTTAATAGAGCGAAAAGAAGAGAGATTTAACAAGGCGAAGAAAAACTCTTAACAAAGATAAGAGAATTGGGTATTATTTGAATATCCTTAGGTGAAAACAAATCCTTATTTACAAGCGGCTATAATTCACATCTTTTTAGGCGACACTCTAGTGGCTTGCTAACAAAACAATCCTCCCCCACCGAGAGAAAGAACAAGATTCGATCTTCCGTCTTTTGAGTGCTAGTAACACACGCTACCCACTCGGCTATCTCGACGTTTCACGTTCATTCTTTATTAAAGATTTTGAATATAAAACTTATTTCCTTTGATGTTAAGTATAGGCATGTTTCTTACACTTGAACCCATATTTCTCTATGATTTCTGTATGCTCGTTTCACCATTTCATAATCATCTTAAGCATTTTAGGCAATTTATTTTAGTATTTATTTCCATTACTTTTTGTTTATTCACTTTATGCAGTGGCAACCCCTAAGCACGATATTAGAGATTCTTATATATGGTGAACTTTTTCCTTTTAGGATTAAACATTATTGCAGATTATAAACAGTTAGCTGAATTCTTTAAAGCTTTGTTTATTTTAGAGATTAATTAAAATATGCTTAAAATCATAAACATGGATATTAAGTGAAAAAAGAGTGAACTAACACCCTTTTCTAACATGTTTAGTAACTATTTTCAAACATTTTCTTTCTGTTTTCTCTAAAAACTTTTTATTAGCTTCAGTTTGTTTGTAACACTTTTTATGAGTGATTAAATACTTGGCCTTATCTACCTCCATATTCATATGAGAGAGAGAGAGAGAGAGAGAGAGAGAGAGAGAGAGAGAGAGAGAGAGAGAGAGAGAGAGAGAGAGAGAGAGATATTTTCATCAGTTTTTAAAATCTCTTTTGTCCGTGCAACGTTAAACATTTAAATACCAGAATCCTATTCTCAAACCAGTAAGCAGTTCTGACTCTTCAGAGCTTGCAGGGACAGATATTTATCAAACTATTATCTTATCTATAAGTTCATCGTACCATACTCATTAAACTTTTGAATCTTAAAAGGCTTCTAGAATAATATTAATGATAATGATCCAAATTAATAAAGGGAATTTGCTTGAGGTAAAAGTTCATTGTGTGCCAAATGTCAAAAACTTGAGATGAAATAGACAGTAAATGAATTAAGATAAGGGCGCTATGAATGTCACGAAGGTTTTATGAACACCTGTTAAAATGATAGTGATTAGTAAGACATATTTCAACCTCGCATTCTCTACATTCTGGCTCCACACCCCTGCACTTCCCTACACCAACAACTTTCAACATTTCCCACAAACAACTTGAATCGCAAAAATAATCATCCGCAAAAACTAGTTCTGGCAGGTACCCCACTTGCTTAGGAACACTTTACATCCACTCTTATTTGTGGTGGTCTAGTGGAGACACCTGTGCCTCGTAGTCTTTGGGTACCGAGTTCGCTCCCTACTCAAATCATGATTTGCTTGATTTTTAGTGAACAGTCCTATCTCCTTCAGGGGTTTGACTGGGATTTATCAAATTTGAGCCATAAGGCACGATGCTAGGCAAGAAGTGGTCATTCAACCCTGTGGTGCAAATGGGTGGGCCAATTGGAAACGTCCCTGCCTGGTGATCTGCCGGACTGGGTTCGAGTCTTGCTCAAGCTCGATAGGTTCTTGTGTCTGCAACCTCACTATCCTTGTGAGCTAAGGATGGCTGATTAGGGGAAGCATATAGGTCTACCTGCTGAGGCATCAGCAGCCTTGCCTGGCATTCCCAGGTCCTAGCTTGGGTGGAGAGGGGGGCTTGAGCGCTGATCATATTTATATTAAGGTCAGTCTCTAGGGTATTGTCCTGCTAGCTACGGTACTGTCACTGTCTCTTGCTTCTGCTATTCATGAGTGGCCTTCAAAGTTACGTTATGAAGTAAAAAAGCTAATGTGTTGGGCACCAAGATGGAAGTAAGGTCCGCGTGGACTAAGGCTGGGAGGAATAACGCTCCTGCATAGTTTCAGTTAATGTAGTCCTTTCCCAGTCCTCCCTGGTTCTAGTATTTTGTCTTTGGCAACTAGGGTTATAACCTGGCTAGTAATGGCAATGATAAAAAGCTAGAGGGGACTTATTTGTAGTTGCTGATCATAAGATTATCAGCGGTCTCTATGCCATTTTTCAACAGCACAGTGATCATTGCGTTACCTTCTACACTCATAAGTAACCTTTAAACTTGTATCCTACCCGGGTATCCAAAGTTTAGTATACACGCTGCTGATTCCTTTAAGGATCCTAGATAGGTAAGATGTACCCTTTTATAAAGAGGTGCGTTATCATGCAAACGCAGGCTGATATTTTTCAAAATAGATTATATTTTTTCCCTCTGGTTTTTTATCATCGTTCAAGCCCGGTTGTGTGATTTATCAACTGACCCATTTTTCATGTATGCAATAACTATTTCCACGCAGTTTATTGAAGCTTTAATTTATATGAAAAAAGATAAGTTCCTGCTTAAATTTGGCTCCTTTGGTCATGGGGGTTCATACATTTAATTTTCAATTATATATAAATTCACTGACTTAATCATATAAGAATACACGAGATATTCTGGATAGGGCCCAATACATTACCTAACACGGAATACTTGTGTACGCGACCCTTAAAAAATTGACGGCTAAATATTTACATATGATGCACAAGCAACACCCTCTCACCAGGGTATGACTACTCCTCTCCCCTTCCCCCTACCCGAAGGACGGGGAAAGCCGAGAGACCTCTCTCTCTCTCTCTCTCTCTCTCTCTCTCTCTCTCTCTCTCTCTCTCTCTCTCTCTCTCTCTCTCTCTATATATATATATATATATATATATATAAATATATATATATATGATAAAGAGCAAGTGTTTGGCGTTATATATATATATATATATATATATATATATATATATATATATATATATATATATATATATATATATACATATATATATATATATATATATATATATATATATATATATATATATGTGTGTGTGTGTGTGTATATATATATACCCAAACACTTGCTCTTTATCATATAGAGGAGATGGATGGCTGATCTATTTGCCGGATTAATGTTAGTATGCCTTTGAAATTTTACATTAATCACCATAAAAGTTGTGATGGGAAACCAAAAGGGTTTACAGATAATGAAATACTTCAATAACTATGCCTAAAAGCAAGAAACTCTGCCACCGGCCAAATGCTTTCTAAAGGCAAAGGCAAAACAGCACGAGTGGTCTTTTTCTAGAGAACTAGAACATGTCACTCAACTATCATTAAGACATTTAGACATCAATAAACATATTCACCATATCGATACATCACTATGACTTAATATGATACAATTAAAAGTCATAAAACATAATCCTCTCATCAAATGATAAGAGAACCGAACACACGTACCCATGATTACCAGCTACATGCTCTATCCACTAGGCCATGCCAATGCTTGGCCAGCTACGATTTCCTGTGTGAATGGCTCTTCACATTGCCTATCAGTGCCAGCTATTACATCCTCACACTAATGGGTCTTAAAATGCAAAAGTATCATCTAATTGTTCCGTTTGCAGATATTGGAAAAAGGTTTCTGTTAGGACTGAACATACTTTTCTGACAATGCATGTTCCCATATTTTTTTTTCTTCTGGAGTGACTTTAACTTATTACAAAGCATACCATAGTAATTCAATTCATGGGGATCTTCTTATTTTATTCTATTTCTTTTACATATTGTTTAATTAATAAGTAGCCTGCACGGACACTGTTACGGATAGGTTCTGCTGAAAGTGCAGCTGATTATTGACTATTATTCGAAAAAAAAGAATACTTCTTGTTAAATATTTCGTCGCTAATCCATGACCATGTGTGGGCTTTATAAACTTCGAATTTCATAAAAAGTCAGACTAACAAATGATAAGCATCACATCCATTTTAAAGGTTTGTGTATTTCAATATGGACTGGTCATCGAGACGTATCAAACAAACCCCAAATGAAACTTTTACTTAGACTAAAATTGTAGTCTATATCACTCGCTGTATCACCATTAATAGAGTAACATTACTATTTATTCCTAAACAAAAGTCCAATTCATATAAATATAAAGTAAAAAATAATAAGCTATTAATTTAGGAAAAATGTAAAACAAAGGGGCTTCGATCTCCTACCACGTAATCACTAGGTTCATGTTCTATTCACTTCGCCAAGCCTTCAAATCTAATTTAGTCACCTCAAAAGACGAGCACTATCAGATCTGGATAATACCACATGAACGCCGATTCTGAGTGTCAAAACTTTCACAAGCAATTCCTCGAGCATAAACTACTTTTCTTATCCAATGGTTCATTTATTCTATTTCTATCACGGGGTAAATGAAATACAAAGAGCTGATATCAAGAGATTTTTAACTAATCTTAAATAATACATGTATGGCATTTACAAGTAATGGTCACCAGACATAATTACAGCAATTACAGGAGTTACCTCACCAATAACCAAATTTGTCTTGGATACGTTTTTCAGTGGGAATCTTGAAACAAATTTTTCGGAAAAAAATCAAGAAGATGCCCATCCAAGCAGGATTCGAACCTATACCAAAGAGGTGTACCACAGCTAGATAACTAAAAAATAAAATGCATTTTAGGCAAAAAAGGCATGGCGTATCTCTCAAAGTAAAATATGTAATACCCGAATAACTATAACACTGTCCTAGCTTTTGAAGGATATATATATATATATATATATATATATATATATATATATATATATATATATATATATATATATATATATATATATATATATATATATATATATATATATATATATATATATATATATATATATATAAGAGGGAAATTTCTGGTGCCCATGGTGGCATGATTGATAGATACCTTGCTTTTCATATAAACAGACTAGGGTTCGATTCCAATGCAAGGTAGAGATTTCTTTCTTTTTTAACACGGTACTATGTTGATTTTAATTATATATATATATATATATATATATATATATATATATATATATATATATATATATATGTATATATATATATATATATATATATATATATATATATATATATATATATATATATATATATATATATACATACATATATATAGTATATAATTAAAGTCAACAAAGTATCGTGTTAAAAAAGAAATAAATCCCTACTCTACATTGGGATCGAACCGTAGTCTGTTTACATGAAAGGCAGGGTATCTATCACTCATGCCACCATGGGCACCAGAAATTGGCGTCACCCAAGGGCTACCTGCATTTCAAGATTTACCTGGTGAAACCACTGTCTTGCATGCTAGCGAGTTTCCCCAAAATCCCCGACCCACCATGTATGATGTATCCCAATTTATAGCATTTAATTCGAATTACCCCTAATAAGTCAATATATGATGAAAACCAATAAAATATGGTCTTCAAATAGAAATAAGTTTTGTACCTCATATTGGGATCGAACGCTAGTCTTCTCAAATGAATGCCAAGTTAACTATTAATCATGTTATCGCTATGGTGGTAATTAAAAGTTAAATAAAACTCGTTGTTATCAAATATAAGACATTGGTTTCGATAACATTTTGTCCCTATGGTAGCATGATTGATAGATACTTTGCCTTTCATTTAAAGACATTAAGGTTAGATGCCAATATGAAGTAGAAATCTATGTATTTATATATATATATATATATATATATATATATATATATATATATATATATATATATATATATATAGCACATTAAAGCGTAAAAAAGTAAAAAAAAAAAAAAAAAAAAAACACATCAAGATACTTCGAAAATCTAAGAGCGGGAGTCGATCAGCTAGTTACTAAGCACTAACACTTGGATCTGCACCCTCGGCCACCGTTGCAACTGACTTGTCTATCCACTTTAGAAGACCTTATCCTTATAAATAATTATCCATAATTGATTCGGCAGGTGATCTATTCTTCAATAGCCCTTACACATTTGCTTCCTTATCTATTATTCTAAGGGAAAAAAACCATAAGCTTATATTTGATTCCATTAGCTGGTAACATTAATTTTCATCAATTCTATCTTACTCTATTTTCAGAGGAAGAAGACGCACAGATACTTTAATGTGTTTGGATTTTTTTCAGGATTTTTTTTTTTTTTTTTTTTTTGACAAGTGTTTACATTTTCGTACATCGCTGAATCTCAAAGTACATATTTGGAAAATTCCTCAAAAGTTAATTTACGTAGAAGAAGCGAAGCTTGAACGAGAACTAAACCACTGGTTTCATTACTAAGTCTATTAACATTGAAAGTTATTATGACTAGATTATACTGTTTTTTTTTACGAATGCCTAACCCTCAAAGCTCCTTGAGAGAGAGAGAGAGAGAGAGAGAGAGAGAGAGAGAGAGAGAGAGAGAGAGAGAGAGAGAGAGAGAGAGAGAGAGAGAGAGAGAGAGAGAATCATAATGAAAACTTATGTCCAGAGTCAAATATATTTGCATATTTTCTAAATTATAAGCTTGAATTTTTATCTGCAATCAAGGAAAAACAAGGGGTTTTGCCGAGAGGTGTTAATTAGCGTATGAAAATATATATATTAAATGACGTCGCCAATCGCCAGCCCAACCCCGGAAACAATAACCAGGAATGCGTTCAAAATTCTAACAAATAATTCATCCACGTTCTTTGAGCGTTACAAATTTAAGAGTTTCCAGTGGAATAAGTCAATTGAGGTTAAGAGAAATAATTTTTCCTAACCTGCTTGTGTTTTGTTGAATATTAAATTTCATTTACAATAGTTCAAAGGAGTGTAAATACTGAGAATCTTTAGTACGTTTCTGAAAACTAAAGTTTATTTTTTTTTTGGGGGGGGAGGTAGAACTATACTAACAAAATCTTTGTAATAAACGTATCAATCTAGTGGAGTCATCAACAGAAACATTCAACTGATTGTGAATAACAATAATTACAAAACTCAAAGATAAATTTCATAATACTTTAAGCAAAGCCGTCAAGAAAGCTTTACTGAAAAATACCCTACCACTCGCGCGCTGATGTGCACAAATTCGTGCACAAATTCATGCACACTCATAAATTAATTGTGGGAAGAGTTATTCGGTGTTACCCCTACCCCGTTCTAGAGTCATTCCTGGCACCGAAGAACATACGGTAGCTCCCTGCACCGTTGAGATGGAACTGCAGACCAAGGACTTTTTGTTTTATAGTTCCATTAAATGATAGCAAATCATTGCAACCGAAAAACCACATCTTGCAGTATCACAGAAGCATTCAGTTTCTGGAGGGGGACAAGAGACCCAGAGTCGAAACTGATTTTACAAATAGGTTGAGTAAAATATTAAGGATCCGTGACCGCTATTTGGGGACAAACTTTCAATGATATTTCTGATATCCTGAGCTGATGATACACAGCCAAATGAGCGGCGGGTAACCCATCCCAAAACCCTTGGGCTAACTCAGTAAAGTGGAAAAACCCAAATTGGCCATCAAGTTCTTTTAGACTATTCATTTATCAGCATACGTTGACAATCCATAGTCGTGTGTACTTCCACTTGAATGTATTTACCCACAACAAGTAAGACATCTATTTTTATAGCATTTGTTGTAAATTATCTCAGTCATAACTGATAACAGTGAAAAAAAAAAAAAACCACATGGACAATAAGACAGTGATAGTCATTTAAGGGCTTATATCAGTATAGATATTGAAAAAAAATCTCTATTGGTACTTAACATTTCAAATTTTGCTACCATAAACACACATATCATCACGCCATACGTGAGAAAATAGAAAGTATTTATAGTTTGTCCCCGAGTATTACTCACAGACCCTCAACATTTGATTCAGCTGTTATCAAAATTTACTTCTGTGTTATTTCTTTTGTCCACGAACATGATTGACCCTTGAAGTTACTGATTCTTTTCTTTCCAGGAACTAGATAAAGATGTCTGAACCACTACTAAAGTCATTCCAGATACGAAGGGGCAAGAGCTAATGAGAGACGAAGTGTGTATAATATGCAAAAAAAAAAAAAATGCTGAAAATAACTCTGGCCATCCTGCACATCTATGGTGTCATCTTGAAGAATCTAGTTTAAAGTGCAAAGATTTTGCCAAGCCTGGTGATTTCCATGACAATAATAACCGGGATGATAGACCACAAGGGATCTTCTTTCGTAAGCTTTGTAATGCAGAACTTTCAAGTCAGGGAAAGCTTGAACAATCTTAGAAACGTCCAAAAATGTACACATGCCAACTGAGGAGCTAGCCAAGTGTCCGTTGAACAGAATCTTTCAAATCCAAACTCGAGTGAGCAAAACTCAATTATCATTAACTGTACAAGGACTCACAAGACCTGCGGAACCTGTCCCTTGGTGTAAGCTACCAAGATATTCTAAATTTGTATGTATCATGGAAAAAACATGACACCAACGATAACACTGTTTGATCTTATGAACGGGCTTTAGGCTAGCCAGCTACAGTCCTTCTGGACAATGAAGACTTTTGTGATGAGACACTGAATGGAGCAAACATATTTCATAGAATAAATGTCATGTTTTTTTCAGACTAACGCTATTGCTGGAAATTACTCCAATAAACACTGTGACAAGCTAATCACAAAATGTAAGCTCCAAGATCTGAAAACAATTATAAATTGCACACAAAGTATAACCTTACAAATTCATGCATGGGCAATCAGCTGCAAGCCAGCAATTGAAATTACCGCTGAACCAGCAGAGCTGGCAGTACAAAGGCAAACTGCAGACATCCATAGTCTGGCAAGACTGGCTGACCTGGGAAAAATTGTTTTACCACAAACACAAATAGGGTTCCAAGCCAATGTTCATAGCCCTGTCACCAAAGGCAAAGCATACTACTATCTAATGTTATAAAACCTAAAAGCTGTTGTACATGAAGCTGTGTGTTGTGTGGTACAAGCGGCTCATCAAAATGGCATGCCATCCATTCAGTTAATTGGGGATCAGCCAGTTTATGCTGCTTTTGCTGAAATTAAGAATGAACATCCTGAACAATTCAAACTAATCCTTCCATTCCTTGGTACCTTTGATACACATATGTCTTATGTCAACAATCAACAAACAATTTAAGAAATGGGGACTCGCAGAGTTTCTAGTCACAGCTGATGTGATAGCAGAAGGTTCCGTTGATCAAGCATTGAAGGTGAAACATCACGAGAGAAGTTCGTTGCCTAAAATTAGTGTACGAACTACAGACACGAAAAATCGCCCAAAATGGCTTTGAAAATGAGTTATCAATTTCTCCAAATCTCCACACACAAGATGTGTTACGTGATGCCTATTGAAGTTTACAAGCAAATCCAGAGATATCTCTATTTGTAGCAGCAGTGTTTGCCATGCTTGAACAAACTGAGTTCCACGACAACCTACTGGCTTAGCTTAATGGAAATGGTTACGTTTCCGTTGTATAATATTCATGCCATACGTATTTAAGACCGGGATGCCTTCAAAAGTCCACTCGGTAAAAACAACCATGGAAGTTGGCTTACCAAATTCAGGCTTAAAATTAGTTCCTTGCCTGAGATAAAGCTCAATAGATGCATGAAGAACTATTCTCTCAATCTATGACCGGACAACCATATTCATGCTTACCTTTGGACCTCTGGATTGAGATAACAATGAACAAGAGATCCAAAATGAATGCCGGGAAGTCTCACTTTCTGAAGAATGAAACAATGCTACTAATGTATACAAGGGCAGTCAATTTTATTAAGAGAGAAGTTTCTCTGCATGATTTGGCCAATCTCAATTCTTTTGCAAAAGGTCATATTGAAAACTCTAGTTCTCATTTTGAGATTGATGAACAGGCTATACACAAGGATCAGAGTTTGACAGAATTTGCATCTGACCCTTTTGATTTAAGAAACACCACCCTTCGATCCTTGCAATCAAGCCAAGTTACACCAGAAGAACTCGTAAAGGACTTTGAAACAGCAAACACTAATGGAGGAAAGATTATCCAAGAATTTTTCAATCAAAGGATGTTCTCTGATATTGTGCCTTTCAGTGGAACAATTGACAGAAACTCCAGATTAATTTTTTTCCATGGAGTTAGCCAACAAGGAAAGCATCTAAATCTAGATAAAAAACGGATGCAATGGAAAACAAAGCTATGACTGAAGTTAAAACTTGAGCAGAGAATAGTGAAGAAAAGTTTGACCTTCCAGAAGTCCTGCAATATCGCATTACTGATTAATGTCTACTTTTAAAATCAATGGTTCACTGAGAAAACGTAAAAAAATATTGAAAAGTTTGCCTTTACGAAACTTAATATAAATGAACCTTTCATAGCTTTGATTGACTTGGGCTTCATATGGTGACTTTCTACACCTGCAAAAGACAGACTGAAACCTGATGGAAGCCTTTATAATTGGGGAGATTATGCTAGACATAGGCACAGAAACATTAACATATTCTGTTTCATGTGATTCAGATGCATCTAGACTTGAGGATTTTGATTCTTTTGAATATTGGAGTCCTATGTTATGTTAGCAGTCTTTTTTTTTTTTTTTTTTTTTTTTTTTTTAACTTATATTTCTCTTATATACTTCAGTCACTCCCACAAACTATACATTTGCATAAGGGGAATTCAATTTATCTTGGACAGATATCAATGCAATTCATTAATGATTTAATATCTCAAATCTTTTTGTTTTTTCTTTTTTTTTGTATGGAATGTCAGTTAATCATGCTCACACAATGAGTTGAACTTATGCAATGACAATTAGCATATAAATGACAGCCATATTGGATTTTATTCTCCTTTTATCAATTATGATTGACTTAATTTTCAACAAATGCTACTTTTTCTGAGTGCAAATACATTTAAGTGGAAGTACACACCAATGTTGATTATCAATATATGCTAATATATGAATAGTCTAAGAGAACTTGACGGCTATCTTGGATTTAGCCACTTTACGAAGTTATCCCAATGTTTTGGGATGAGTCACCCCACAAATTTTGCTGTATATTAGCACAGGATAAACAAAAAATATCATTAAAATTTTGTCCCTAATTAGAGGTCACGGACCCTTAATATTTTTACTCAACTAAAACGAACGAAATTCTTTTACAATGAACAAGGATTCAAGATGGTCATAGAGAGAATCATTAAATATGGTTCTCACCAATGTGATTATATCCTCCAACTACTAAAATTCTTTCGCATGTATAGTAGGACAAAGGAAGTTCTGGCACACCACCCTGAGGAAATGCGCCCTGTCACTCCCTTACTGCCCGGCGGGTAACCAACCAGATGGTGAAGGGAGAGATGACTAAGGTGGTGGGTAAGATGGCAAGCAAGAACTCAGCGAGGAGGAAGGGCGTGACAGGGTACTCTATCTCAGAGTACGGTGTGCCAGGAATTCCTGTTCTAACTGTAAAATTCAAAAGGTGTACAGATCGCGTACCGGTAGAAGGCAGTGATAACCAACAGGGAATCTTCCTCCAACCATCAGAAATAAAAGTAGAAGAGTACGAGAGATACGAGACCTCTTAAATCAATAATGCCACTAAACAACAGAACATAAAAGCAAATGTGGACTAAAGCCAGTAACTGACAAAGACATCTTGGTGTATTTAACTGGTGGGGTTTAATCTATTTGCAAGTCTTCATTCTTATAAAAGATTAGACATCCCGATTATATATATATATATATATATATATATATATATATATATATATATATATATATATATATATATATATATATATATATATATATATACTGTAGATATAGATATAGATATATAATTTATATACATACATACATACATACATATACATATACATATACATATACATATACACACACATATATATATATATATATATATATATATATATATATATATATATATATATATATATATATGCGTATGTGTGAGTCGACAAACACATACGCATATATATATATATATATATATATATATATATATATATATATATATATATATATATATATATATATGCGTATGTGTGAGTCGACAAAAACTGGTTAAATTTCCGGTTTAGGGCTTCATAAAGATTTTTTTGACAGTTCGTCTAAAGGACAAGATTAGAAAAACTTCATAAATAGTACTGGAATCAAACAAAAGATATATGAAACAATAAATCCCCACATGTACTAGATATGGGTTTTATAATGCTTATATTTTTTTACTAAAAAAAAAAAAAAATTATATGATATACCAAAGATTAATCAAGAGAAAAGCTCGTTATCCAAGACAAAATTAATAGAATTTATTCGTGAACGTTAATTGCTATTGCTATAGCCTACCCATGAAAAGACGAGACTCCTCAAACATTTAACACATTCATTTCCTAACTGCAACTGTCAAAACTTGGACAAAATTTTGTTTCATATCCTTCGATTTTCACACTTGTTCAAAAACGTCACGTGCCATATCCGGGAACAGACAGGATTCGATCTCCTGCCTGAAGACTTTCGCGCATCCACCTGCAAAAGCTAACTGCGCTTATCGACCTACACTCTCCATTTAGTTAAGACATGATCATCATCTTTGCACATAAAAACCTAATGCAAATGAATAGTATTCCACAAACATTATGTACACTACGACACACGTCAAAGTCTCATACGAACGTTTCTACGGTATATATTTTCATATTTTTAGCCATATTTTTTTGGAGCCAAAAGTGAACACTTTCATGCCTGTATACATCATACACTCCACTAGCTGTTTCTCCATTTATCGTCTTTTATTCCTTCTCTCAGACAATTTTTAATAAGCATGGAAAATATCTTACGTATATTTAAGACTACTGACTTTTGTTATAGTGATAAAATTCCAGCTATTAATCATAATGATTGTATTTCAATGTCAATTTATTTCAGCTTTAAATACGTTGTCACATTACGAAAACGTCTAGTCATTAAGATAAAGCAAAATATAACCACGAATCTAAATATATAATTTCTCAAATGAGTTAGTTAAAGACAAACACATTGATAAAAATCTTTACCTGTTCGTGCTAATTTTTCTTTAATTCTGCAAAATTTATTTCTAAAGCATATCTGCATCAATACTTTCTTTTGCATATTACTCGTAAGACACAGATAAATTTTGAAAATAACTTCCAAATTCTATAAATAGTTTTATAGAATACAAATAAATACCGATAAATTTTGAAAATAACTTCCAAATTCTATAAACAGTTTTATAGAATACAAATAAATATCGATAAATTTTGAATATAACTTCCTAATTCAATAAACAGTTTTATAGAATACAAATAAATATCGATAAATTTTGAATATAACTTCCTAATTCTATAAACAGTTTTATAGAATACAAATAAATGCAAACTATAATTCGCAAACTTTTATTTCTGAGCATCTTGGCTCATCTTCCCTTCAGGAAGTACCAATCAGCAGCTACAAGGGATTTGCAGTCTCTGGGGACGTCAAGTCCCACTAACGGCCAAATACCAATGCAACAGGCCATAATCCTCCTCCACATCTTTGGGGGAGAACAGCGTTAACACATCTGTTTCACTGTGAGGACAGCTATCCCCGGAGTCTGTATAGGCCTATCCTATTTGTGGATTTATGCGAAACAAACTGATATTCGTTAACAATCACTGATTCAGTTTGTATACAAACTTGAAAACAGCGCCTAAAGATGCTGAGATCTCTAAGCATAGCAAGACCTGATTAGCGGGGGTGGGGGAGGGAGGTTTTCCTGTGGTACGAAGCAGGATATTTACAAAGCAGTGTAGAATTGGAGTCGGGATAGCCAGAACCTCCTCACCTTCCAAGCAAGGTCAGAAATAGAGATAAGTAGTTTGATTGAAAAATACAGAATTCGCCTAAATAATCGATGGAAGTGTCTTATCAAATGGGTGTAATATGTGTCATTTTTCATATGAACCAAAAAGTACAATTTCTACTGTGGGAACTTTGGTAATTTCACGAGTACATTAACTTTGATCATTGTTTTGTAAAAACTCTACGGTTATTTATCGCCTTGAAAGTTACTGCGATCCTGGTAACCTTTTAACTCTAAATGTTGTCAACAAGCACGCTTCCGGATTTATTTCTAGACGATTAATTCAACCCGAATACTTTTTAATGCATTAAAGAGTTTGTTGATGTCATAAATCTTAAACATCTAGTCTTCTTTCAAGAAAACTTTTAATATTGATAAGGAAAAAGATACAAAACAATGTGCTTATTGGTTATAACCAATTATTATACGAAGTGTAGAATTTGGTTTTCGAATAAAAAAAAAATCTAAAATTTAGTAAAAACGTATTTTTCGGTTTGTATTTATATAAATATCCTAACTGGAAAATCTTTAATCTCAATTACGAATTGGCGCGTCCTTCTCCTTTTGGAATAGGCAAGTCTTTGAAAATATTATATGAAATATTCTGTTCGTTCAAGTTTTGCGAGTTGTTTTGAAACACGATCCAAGTTGATTTAGTTTCACAGAAAGACAATATTATTCTTAAAAGGGCATTTTTTTTTCAGAATTCCACGCATATCTCTTCTAGTCAGGAAAGGGAAACTGTATTCGTTATGGATTTAAATGAAATTAAACGATGTTTTAGCTCTAGTTATTCTTCCTTGTTTTTTGGGGCTTGGAATAAGAAATCAAGAGTTGACATGATACGCCAAGTATATAATATACAAAATTTCTGTCAATCTAAAAACGGTTTCATCGTGACGACATTGTTGGCGGTGAGGACTCTTGGAGTTTGGTATCATATACACCCTTCCCCCCCCCCCACCCACCCCCCTCTTCTATTCGTTCTTAATCTCTCAAGATTCGAAGTAAATAATTTCCTGATATTGTATCTATATGAAAATATTAATAAAGAAACATATACGACTCGCTGGTGGATTTCAATATAGGCTTTTCGCTTCCTATCCCATTTCCCCAAAGGTTTATTTATCGATTCCAACTAACGTATACCTATCGCTTTAACGAAGTTTCTTTCTCACAAAAGAAACATTATTTGAATAGTTACACATGAATAAATCTCAGATTTTATTAACTGGTATCTTCGCTATTTAACAGATTTGACAGTAGTATATCAAGAGCAGGTTGTCGATGGATTTTTTTTAAATTCGATGATAAAAGCGAAGGAAATTATCAAAATGAACAAAATAAGTATGGTATCATATTACCAATAAAATATAGCTTTCGGAATGCTTAAACAGCATATACCAATTAATCATTGCTAAAACAGTCACACATAACCCGATATGACTTGACTTTTAGAAAGGGAAATTTCGGCAACTGAACCTACTTACATTCCCAACATTCCTCGATGACGACCGCAGGACTTGAGGCAGTTATAACTGGACGAATAGGAAACCCAAGTAAACAAACACTGCACACTTCTTATTAAGCCTTCTGATGAGACGTTACATTCACAAACATTTTATAATCCACAATTTCTCCTGGGGAACACAAAAATATACTGCACAGTAAGGAAAGGGCAATAAAGTCCAAATTTAGTATTTGTATCTCGGCGGGTATACAGAAAAGGGGGAAGCGGGCGGGCTCTCTCTTTCTCTCTAATCTCTCTCTCAAACTATGGCCTTCCTAATGTGCCACTGTCAGTGAGGTTTTGGACGAGGGTGGATGGTGGTGCAGCGTCGACTGTCAGGGACGAACTCACTCTAATCCCAAGTCAAGACGACTGACGTTTAGTGTTCACGCTTGAGACTGACATTATTTATCAAATTACCTTGGCACCAACAGAGGGCTGAAATAAATATCTCATTACGTAAAGGTAAGATTGCATATTGTAATGAATGGCTTTTGAAGTAAATAAAATGGCTTATGCTAAAAACAGGAATCTTAAAAAGTACAGAAGTAACGATTGACAATTAAAAAGTAAATACTAATAGAATTGAATGATGCCCAAATCTCTTTCCAATGACGTGAGTACTTAGTTATAATTATTTCATTATTTTACACTAATGTTATTTTATTACTTTCAGTGCTTAAGTGTTCACTTGTTTAAAGCTAAAGATACTGTATCCTCCATAATGCAATCCAAGAGTTCATTAGTTGTCGTCGGCCATTTCTAAACAGACTAGATAAGGATGTAATTGCAACCTCCAACGCTCGAGTTAAATCATTTGACTTGATAAAATAAGGATGTACGCTATACAGCGCACTAAGCACTGAAATTCATTTTGCCGGATATACTTTAACTTTCTTACAGACAAAATTTCATCCTTAACGTCATTGATCACCAGTTTTATTACAAATGCTTGTAAAATTATATATCGTATATTTAGTAATAAAACAAGAGAGAGAGCGATAGGCTTTATAATTCGTTGGCATATAAAAACTTCGGCTATTAATTATTTTTGCAAACGTATGTCAGTTCTGCAATTTGAAAAAAAAAAAAAAATATTGGTTATCATTAGTTTTTTTTTTTTTTTTTTTTTTTTTTTTTTTTTTTTAATAGCACTTTCGTCGTCCTTCAAAATTGGCAACGACAGGAGGTAAAATGTGAAGTATAAACACAGCTGAGTTTATGAATACATAATAGAAAATATGTTAACAGCATGTAGTCACACACGCAAACACACATACTATCTATCTATCTATCTATCTATCTATCTATGTATATATATATATATATATATATATATATATATATATATATATATATATATATATATATATATATATATATATATATATATATATATATATATATACACTAATGTACGCAAACCGTCAAAAATGACAGCTACATGCTTGGATAAATAAGAACGCACATACGCACACACACATCTAATCCTTCCCACCCCCTCTCCTTTCCTAACTATGACCCCTCTCACCCCTAGACATTTGGCCATGATACTGAGCGTGACCGAAAATAAATTTATATATATATATATATATATATATATATATATATATATATATATATATATATATATATATATATATACACGTATATATATGTGTGTGTTTATGTGTGTAGCTTGACACGTGCTCTTTATTATATAGGGGAGATGTGTGTGTGCACATTATGAATACACATTCATAATTATACACATAAAATGCACATATAAACTATTTATGTACCGTACACAAAGGGGTTGATATAAAAATGCATAAGTGTTTTGGCACAATGTGGGGTCTCAATTTGGGGGCAGAACGTATCAGATTACTCGAGGAACTCTAAAGGAAAATCATACAGGTTCATACGAGGAACGTTTTCTATACAGAGAAATTTATCCATAGCGCTTTTAATAACATCTGGGGGATATATATTTTCTCTGAATTATATAAAAAAAAAAAACATGCTACTTACAATTTACTAAGATTATTTCATAAAATTCTATATTGAATAATATTGTAAAGGTGGTTTTATGGTTTTAAATATCTATATTGTCTGACAGGTGAAATTTCGGATACAGCTATGAGTTGACAGCAAGTAGGTCCTCTGCGGCCCTGAGTAACGATGACGTCATAGTATATACTGTACTACTGCGGCGCACATGGCATTCCTGTAAATAATGACAGGTGGACTTGATGCCTTGATCAACAACTCTGTGATCTGATTGCGAATTGATGTCTTATATAATTTGAGAACTGGCGAGTCATTTGATATCAAATTGCATTTTGGCTATTTTCAGACATCTTATATTTCATTTTAGTTGCCAGTCTACTCTGCCCGCTGATGACATGCTATATAATAAAATAAACACGTGAGAAACTCCAGAATTCTTATTGGAGTTAATTAGATGGATAAATATGGCATTGAAATTTAACAGATTGAATATTTTGGGACCATAGCAACTGCAGAATCTTGCCACATTTGGAGATTGCAGACTTGGCAACCATTAAAGCCGATGCACTTCAATCTGGAAATACTGTTGGCAATCAATTCAGAGCATCTACTATTGATCGTCTGTCAATCATTCTGATTCAATCTATTAAGACGTTAGTGAACGTCAAAACGTCTTCAAATTAAAACAACAACGAACTGCTTAAACTAATTAATGCGTTGTTTTCTTCATATCGTAGCTCTTCTTTTCACGCTTTTATCTTAGGATGAACAACATGGAAATAATAACACACTGAACGAGTTTATTTTTTTCATAAATAATACTTCATGGCAAGAAACTTGAATTATGTAAATTTTAAAATTTTGCAAGATATGTGACATAGTTGAAATTGATATGGATTTTTTTTTTGTCACTAAATTTGATTTTATGTTAGTCTTTTTAAATGTTGCAAAACTCCAGTTGATTATCAAACATTAGTTTTCGATGGTAATTTTACTCAAAAAGTCCTGAGTCAAACTATAGAAGATATGAAATTGATAAACAAAAATTCCACATCTTATACAAACACCGTCTCATATTGGTGCTACCTTCAGTGTGTCTTGCATAGCACACTCATCGTCTTATGTTTTCCCTTAGTTTTCTCTGATCCATTCTACCTAACTGTTCATCTCCTTCAACTTTCTTAGCCCCTATTTCCTCATGTCATTTAATACGAAATCCTTATTTACAATCCATATCAGCTACTCTTGTCCCGCAATTATTTTCAGTAACTAATAATTATGATGATGATGATAAGCCCTGACATAAATAATTCAGTGATGACTTAATTTTCATGCACAATGGCATACACACTTGTAAAGACTTATCCAGTCCTAGATAGTTAACAAAACTTTACTGGCTAGTACATAAGTAACGCGTTCGCCTAGCATTCGCATGACAACAGATCGATGCCATCCCAGGACCGTGAGTTTAAGCTTTTTACTGGGGACGCCACTGTTGTGGTTGGGCACCACAGTTGGGGGTTGGGCTTGCCCGGTTGACGATCTGGGGATCATCTATTTTGATGTAACTGGAACTGAAGCAAGACACCTGTAAATGATTATATGTTTTTTTTTTTTTTTTTTTTTTTTTCTTAAATGATGACTACACACGGGCTGTGAAAAAAATAAACCTTACACAATACATTGCCACAAATACCAGTGCCTACAAATATACAATTTTACATTAAATTAAAATTCCAACTAATCAGCCCTTTGTTAATAATTCCAATGAATATCAGTTGGTACTTTCTTATCAACAGAAACTTGCCTGATTTATTCAATTTTCACTAAGCTGCAATGCAAAGGCAATTTATAATTCTACCAACTTGCACTTCAACTACAATAAATTCAACGAAAATTAAAATTCCTATCATGCTGCACTTAAATAAAAAGCTTAAATCTTATTCTTTCTTAATTAAGGATTTGTATACTAAGCTGAATTCTAAAAGTTTTAACCCTAAATCGATGGAACTTTAGTTCGAAGTTTGTGAATAAGTTTTTTCAGCAGGCTCTATAGTGTTGCATTTCAAAGTTTTATTTGTCTTGTTTCATATTACTAGTTCCCTTTCCTTTGTTATTTTTCTTTTATTATCCATTTCTAAATTTGAATTTTCTTTTCAGTACAGGGCTGCTTTTCCTAAAATGGCCCTTGCACAAGAGTTGCAGTTTGGTTTATTACAACAACAATGACAATAATAATGATAATCAACTTTTAAAATGTTACTTTTACGAAAATGGTTATAGTTTAACCCACAACAATAAAAAACTTGTAATATTTTGCATTTTCAACAAGGGTTGCAGTTTTATTAACAACAGCAGCATCAACAACAATAATAATAATGGTAATGATAAATTATAAAAATGGGCATTTAATATTTTTGCTTTTCTACAAGCGTTGCCCCTTGATTTGTAAAAGTGACAATAACAATAAATTAGACTATAACATTAATTCCTATCAATCTTCATCTTACAGCTCCAACCGCAGAAAAATGGGGGTGAAGGAAATTTGCGAAGTGTGTGACGCTGAAGAGGCGCCCGTCCCCTGCCCTGAGTGTAACCAGGTCTTCTACTGCTCAACCAGTCATCAGGAAGATCACTGGGAGGAACATAAAGACACTTGTATACCGACTGTCATCGAAGTGAAAGATCCTGAGAGAGGAAGGTAAAAAAAGAGAGAGAGAGAGAGAGAGAGAGAGAGAGAGAGAGAGAGAGAGAGAGAGAGAGAGAGAGAGAGAGAGGGGGGGGGCAATAGATAGAAAGATAAAGCGAAAGAGAGAGAAAGAGAGAAAGATAGAGAAAAAAAGAGAGAGAGAAAGATAGAAATAGAGAGAGAGAGAGAGAGAGAGAGATAGAGAGAGAGAATGTTGACCTTGATAAAACTATTTCTATTCGGAGACAATGGGTTTCGACTCCACTTTTCACTGTTTGATGAATCATTGTTTAGTTTGAATGATTAAAATGATTAACATAGACTGATGAAATTTCATGATCTGTCTGTATGATTATTCAGCAAATCAAATCGTAATTTCATGGAAGCGAGAAAAAAAAAATATTCTAATTTACTAACAAACGTCATTAGTTACAATATCAATCATATAGTTTCAATATTCAATAAGACATGATCTTTTCTTTACTAGAACTAATGAGGATGATATAAATTCTAACATTCCTCTAAGTTTATTCAGTTAAATTCATGATTGGGTCAGTTCTGCCAGAAATTCCACCCCCTCCCGGTCTATGGAACCGAGCCAATGTTGCCCTTTGATCTACTTGAAGTTTTTTTCTTTTTTTTTTTTTGCTTTGTGTAAATATACTCACGCACACACACACCATTTACCTACATATATACTTAACCTAGTGTCCAAGTATGGAATGTTTACATGCGTATATGAGAATATGTTTATATGCTACACGGATATTTTTTGGATAACTTAATGAAATTGATATGCTAGAATATTTTGATTAATATGCAAGAATATTTTGCACATATTTACTTACACGTGAGTAAGAATAGATACAAATACAGTATTTCAACGGCCTACAGCCTGAAATAAAAGTAATGCTAAAACATAAAAGTTAAATGGAATTATATCTCCTTGTGTTTTCTTCAGATAAGACTTGCTCAACTGATAAGAATTGTAGTGATTATGGCATCAAACATGAAACCCCAAATTGACATCTATGCAAGAAAAATTTCTTTTTCGAAAATTCAGTTTGCAAAATAAAAAAAAAATACCCTCTCTAGTTACGGCAAATAACGAATCATTAATCTTTTTTTTTTCAGATATTTAGTGCCGAGTCATAATGTGAAAGCAGGCGAACTTCTTTTCAAGGAAGAACCGATAGCTCTGGGACCAAGAGCTTCTTCTCGTCCAGTGTGTCTAGGATGTCACAAAAGCATCACAGATATGTACTTCACAAGATGTCCAAAATGTCTATGGCCTCTGTGTTCACTTCCTTGTGCCACTTCAGAGTTACACGTTGCAGAGTGCCCTGTTTTGGCGAACGACAAAGCTAAAAAAGGCCAGCCTGCTGATATATCAGAAACACGACGTTATGACTGTATCCTTGTCCTCCGTTGTCTTCTGCTACGTAACACCAACCCTACGGCATGGCGACGCCTACTCAGTATGGCCAGCCACGCCGTCCAACTGGAAATGGAAAAGGAACCCTATCACATGGCCACTATAAAATACATCACAGATATTTTGAAAGCAAATTTTCAGCCTAAACTTGTTCATCACGCGAGAGGGGCGATTATGGCCAACTGCTTCGAATGGCGAAGTCCAACAGATGTGAGTCTTCGTGGAATGTACCCAAAATTAGGTCGCATCAACCATTCCTGTTACCCAAACGTGACAGTCTCATCTGACTCTGGGGGAGCCATGTATGCCAGAGCTGCTGTTGACATTAATGCTGGAAGTCCCCTCTACATAACGTACACAGGGATCACTGAGCCAGTCTGGGAGAGACACGCTTACACAAACGCCGTCCATTACTTCACCTGCGACTGCCAACGATGTAGCGACCCAACTGAACTCGGTCTACATTATTCTGCGCCTAAGTGTGAAAAATGTAAAAAACAATATTTAGAACCAAAGACTTGGCTTTGGGACACTATCTGGGAATGTCCCGCGTGTCACAATGCGATTCCGGATCTATTAGTGAAAATGGAATATAGTCAATGGCTCTCAAGATTTGACTGTAATGACACTTTCATCAGAACAAATCCCAAAGGAGTGCAAAACGTCCTAGAAAAGGTCGAATATGCCTTCCATGATACACATCACATTTGGGTAATGGCCGCCCAAGTAGCAATAAGGACTCTGCAGGGCAACAATACCCGAGAGTCGTTGATCTTCAAGAACAAATTGTGGGAGCGTCTCCTGAAGATCTACAATGCGTTGGAGCCTGGGCTGACGTTGAGGCGCGGTAAGACATATACAACTATTCGACCCTTTTCATTAACTCTCCTTAATGTTAGGTATAAAATAGGGAAATTTCTTCTAGTTTATCATCACAGTTAGATATAAAGATTAAAAGTATAAAATATTTTTTTTTACCAAATATAGGGGGCTGAGTTTTAGATGATCGAGAATTTGGTTAAAATCACACCATTGCATTGTTATATGATACAGAAACTTTCCCATGTCATGGTAAATTTTATCCTTTATCTAGGTTCTCCAAGTAAAATGCTCGAAATTTGGATTTTTAAATGCAGATTTTATTTTCTGCATATCAACACATAAAGCCAATATTGTATATTATTTCTAACTTACAAGACCACTGGAATCCTCCGAAATAAAAAATGTAATCTTGCCTTCGTTTTCGATAAATATGGCAGCGAAAAAATTAGTGTTGAGGTCTTGAAGAACCTTATATCAAGATGGAATCAACTTTTGAGTTCACCCGAACAATTAGTCTTATTGCTAAGTGCTGGCAAGATTTGTTCCCAACATTTTAAACCCATGGATTAACCTACAAGGGACCTCCTAAGCACTGCGATAGGTTAGCTAGATTTCGAGCACCAATCACTCGAGAGTCAATTGCTTCTTGTGTCCCAAATTAGATTTCTTTTTCTTTGAAATTCAAGTAAACATAAATTGTGAAATTCTATGAATTAAGTCTTGGGAAATTACGGTTAACACAGATTGTAAATTTTAAGAAATCTGTTGAAAACATTAAGACATTATCTTCACATACTCGATTACTGAAGCTTATAATCCTTTATAGTACTGTGAGAATACTATTGAAATTCCTAAAACACTTCGTCTAAAAACCAAAAATATCACATTTATATATGAATTTGATTAACCAGACATTTTATTTGAACTAGCCGACCAACGTTCACATGCGATAATAGGATTAAAAAAAAATGTATATCATCGAGGAAAAAAATAGTACAGCTTAGTTTTCAATTGCTATAAAGTATTTGAATTTCCGATATTCTACTTAACCAGATTCTTATTTTTCATTTCAGGTACAACCTTATACGAGTTAGGGGTATGCCAGGCCCTTCTCACGAGTGTTGAAATGAGCGAGGGACGTCTCACGGATCACTTTTACGATGTTTACATGAGGAGAGCCTTGGGTCTCCTTCACGAAGCCATTGACATCCTGAACCTCCAGCCCCTGACCTCTCATGAGAGACTCTGGTACAAAAAGGCAGTGGAAAAGGCCGAGGCCATTTCCCAGGAACTCAAGAGGTTCAACAGCGAAGAGAAGAAGATCAGCAGTTTGATCGTGTCGGAAAATCAAAATGAGCTTGGGAAAGTGATCTAAATGTATGGGGGATCATTGCGATTAGCTTACAACCGATTGGTTTCATTGTTGCTTTTGTATTGAACTAAGGTGTTCTTAAAAAGGCTGAACGTGCATTGGACATTAGGTCCTGATACATGTACGATCAGCTTATAATTGATTAATTTCAATGTTGTGTTTGTTTTGAACTCGTATAAGTATTTTTTAAAAATGCTAAATGTGATATATGGAAGAGTTTCTTGTGTCTGAAAACCAATTTCCTAAATTTATTTTAAAATTTTATTTTTTTATTTAATCTGATTTTGTTTTACCCTCTGTCATCCTACGAATCTATGACACTATGTATACGTATACTCAATTTTTTTAATGAGGCGCATTTGCACTGACTCACAGGGGTGCCCTTAGTTCGAAAAAGTTTTCTACTGGCTGATTGGTTAGAATTATTTTGTCCAACCAATCAGCTGAAAGAAAACTTTTCCGAGCTAAAAGGGTACCCTTGAGAGTCAGTGCAAATGCACCTCATTAAAAAAATGAGTATAAGAACCATTTTGTATGTACAATGTCCGAATGCTAACATAGAATGGAAGTTAGTCTATTTTCTCAATTCTTGTAAGTGACATCTACTTGACTTTATTCAGAGACGTTTAAAAGTACACCCTTGCACGACTTGTTTTCTCAGACTGATCTTCATTCCATTATTTATAACCGAGTGCTTTGTAGTACAAGTTTTGGATTGTTTCCCTTTTTTGACCATGGAATACCTATTCCTACTCATCAGGACTAAAATGTATTTATATATAATTTCTTTCTTTACATTTGCATGATCTCATGATTATCGGAGTAACAAAATATATATATATTTTTGTATGCCCTCTGTTTTTAACCTTCGAGATATCCCAATTCGTTCTGAAGATAACTGTTAAAAAAAGATAAAATAAATATGAATAAAAAATGTCTTCTCATTTCTCATTACACATAAGATTCGTACTTTTGTGGACAGTATTCGATGAATAGTAATCAACACTCCAGGACTGAGATTAGGAATCATATGAACGAATTAAAAGTTTGTTATAATTTTTTGTTATAATATGGGTTAACTAATCGGTACATCATGTTGACAGAAATTTGATTAATTAACTTATTCCAAATGTCACTTATCTTTAAAAAAGGAAAAACAATATTGAAGCAATAGGACAAGTATTTTGTGTGAAAGCTTTTAAGCTTTTTAGCTTTTTAGACTGACTTTAGCGCTGCATTTGACCTCCTTGATATCATTCAAGCAGTTGACAATGGAAAAGTTATAACATCCTTAAAACCATATGAATAATGACGCTCTATGAGAGCTGCAAAAAAAAAAATCAGGATCTAAGAAGCAAAAAATCTAATAAGTATCTTGAATTACGGCTAACCATCACCTGATAAGGATCTTTAATCAGACATTACCGTAGCTCAGAGTTAGAGTTGCCTAAAGAAGCATGACAAAAGTTCATATAATTGATCGCCGTTTAGAAGCTCTTTGACGATCAAATATATTTCACAACTTAGAGCATTTCAAGGGTTATTTTATCATCTTGGGAGTATATTACGGACTACTTACACAATAATGATAACAAAATCTAATGGAACCAAAAGGTTGTCTCAAAAAATGTATTGTTTATAACAAAGCTCAATATAGGGCATCAATCTATTCTAGTCAACTTGAGAAAAATAACCACCCCTTCTTTGGCTGAAAAGGTAAACAGGTCCATTTGTTGGGACCAGTACATCTTCCAATCTTACTTCATTGGCTACGATTGAAAAATACAATCTAACACTAGGGACAAAGCTGAGGTATCATATGTCTTGTTCATGTTCTGTAAGGGTACAGAACAAGATATTGAAGCAATCGGACAAGTATTTTGTGTGATAGCTTTTTAGACTGACTTTAGCGCTGTATTTGACCTTCTCGATATCATTCAAGCAGTTGACAATGGAAAAGTTATAACATCCTTAAATCAACATGAATACTGAGGCTCTATGGAAGGGAACTGCAGTCTCCAACTCAGGAAAATAAGGCGCTAAAGGATGTTAACGGGAGCTCCACATTGAAATCAATCTTATGGAAGATGACCAAGTAGGAAATAATTTCCATGATGATAATGATGATTACTATGAGAGCTGCAACATTTGTTGGAAAATCAGGATGATAACAGCGCAAGGGCTCCATCAGCAAAATCAACCCAGTGAAAAAAAAAAAAAAAAAAAAAAAAAACATATGTTGAGGTCAGTTACAACGTTAAAATATATCAATCATATATAAACTATGAAACGACACCTGTCACCCTGCACATGAGAAAAACATTTGCAACAAATTTGAATTTTTAAAGTTCCAGCTATTAATCCGCCAGCTTAGGAAAATCACTCGGAAATATGGTCACAGCTAGACGGTAATAATATTAGAATTGACTGCATACAAGATGGTGCAGTCAGGGAAGATCCGAATAAAAAGGATGGACAAAGTTATGAAAAACTTATGCAACAAGCACAAAAAAAGCAACTGAACGACGGCGTCAGAGATTAATATCAGGATCAGGGAAAAATAATAAAACAGACAGCAAGTTTTTATATAACAAAATAAGATGAGAGACGGAAGCTTCAGATCAGACAGGAAAACAATACTCAAAACAAGCTAGAAAGAAAATTCAAACATTTCCTTAGGCTATAATTATCAATAAATCTTATGACTTTCAACATGCCCTATTTTCGGTGCAATTGAAGAAGAAACAGGCCTTAACGTGGTGAAAGGGTTTGTGCATCGCCACGGTCAGTAAAGCTGTACTATTAGGGCCACCCATATTAGGTTGAAATCGCAACAATGGATATTTTATATTGTTCAAGAGTGTCGGGTATGTTGCTTGCTGCTTGTTTTTTGTATTCATTATGTAATAAGGCCAAAATATATGGCAAGTAATTACCATCGTTAACTATAGTACATTGAATGTTATGTCTAGATTTGAACTTGACCACAACTTTATTCAGCATCTTGTTTGCTGCCAGCAAAGTCTAGCAATACAATATTCATAAGTGTTCGGGAATAATTATTATCCAGCGTCTTGCCACTTGTAAACAATTTCCAAAAGTACCTCATGCTGATGAAAGTTGATAATCTCTGATAAAATAAAAATCTATTCATACTTTATACATATAATTGGTAGTCTACTTCAACTCCCCTTTGTATTCGTTTTCTTTCAAAACTTAATTTAATGACAGAAAACAATAAAATTGATGGCAGACTTTCCCAAATGAGATTTGCAACAAAAGCTACACATTTATTCATCTTGTTATTGTCGTTGAGAACTTACGATCACTTTTGTTATTATTTAATATGCCAGAAAACAAATTTATTTTATAGATCGGCAGACACAGGTCAACACAAGCATAGAAAAAGGTTAGCTTAATTTCCTTTTACTAAATTCGAGATGTGTATGATCTGAAATAACCTAGTAAGGACAGTGAGACGAGCTATCATCAACAACTGACGGTTTATTCAAACAGGTGCGAGAATATAATACAAGGTGCGGACGGCAATGTAGCATGCGCGCTGGCGCCAATCGGGCTTGAACCAACCGCCACAAAATGTGTGTTTTTTTCACACGTACAAATACTTGAAATACAAGTCAATAGAAATATGTAGTGAAATGATAAATACATGAAATTGTAGCTCTGAGGGAGCGGAACAAATATATACAGTTAGCCACAGTGTGGCGAAAGGAGAATTTAAATGAAATGGAGAATTCGATGCGAATGCTGGACGACGGAGGGAGCGATGTCCTTACAAGTACTCCCCCCCAAAAAAAAGAAAACATCAGGAGGTGTAGAAGGCTGACGAGGCTAGTCTTCGTATCGTTTCGGGCATCGGAGGGTTCCTCTTGTTCTTGAAAAAAGGGGCGCGTCGGCGGTTGGCGTATAGATCGCTACCTCTCGTTGTCGTTTGTTGCTTTTCTTCTCATTGGGCGCCTTGTTTTGAGGTGGCACTCTGGATCTGGCAGGTCCCGCGGAGGCAGTGTTGCTTCCTTCGAGAAACGCCGGTTTCACGCGGTCTATTGAGACCTAGTCCTCTTGGACATGCACGTCGAGAAGGAAGGCTTTCGTCGTTTTCTTGATTACTCGGTAGGAGCCTCGATAGGGTCTGGTTAGCGGCTGTCGATGAGCGTCGACACGGACGAAAACATACCCGCAGTCGTCCAGGTTCCTTGGCTTGAAGTGCTTAGTTCTGTCCTGGTAAGTTTTAAGACATGGCCTGAACTTCCTGGCGATGTCTTTAAGATGATCCAGCTGTGTGTCGTCGGTTGATGTGGGAAAGAATTTGCCGGGAACTGCGAGCACCTCTCCATAAACCTTTTCAGCGGGCGATGGCTCGCCATCTGCGCGAGGGGCGGTGCGAAGGCCGAGAAGTACCCAAGGAAGTCATGATTTCCAGTCCCCGTCGGTGCAGCTCGCCATCAGTGATGCCTTGAGGGGGCGATGAGTTCGTTCGATCATGCCGTTTGCTGCGGGGTTGTATGCCGTGGTGCTGTGGAGTGTCGTTCCCATCAGGTTTGCCAGAGCGAGCCATATCTCTGACAGGAAAACGGGGCTTCTGTCCGTCGTGATGTTGTCAGGAACGCCAAATCTGCTCACCCAGTTCGACAAAAGGGCTTCGGCGCATGCTTGGGTTGTGGCTTCGGTCACCGGTGATGCTTCCAACCACCTCGTGGAGCGATCGATGATTGTCAGCAGGTAGCAAGCAGATCCCGAAGGCAGCAAAGGTCCCACGACGTCGATGTGGATGTGACCGAAACGTATTTTCGGTTGGGGAAAATCACCTATCCCCGATTCGGTGTGACGGCTGCTCTTGCTCGTTTGGCAATTGATGCATGTCTTCGCCCATTCCCGGGCGTCCTTTTTGATCCCTGGCCAGATGAACTTTTCAGAGAGGAGGAGAGCAGTGGTGCGTCCCGAGGGGTGTGAAAGTCCATGGATGATGTCAAATATTTTTCTTCTGCAGGAAGCCGGAATCCAGGGACGTGGGCGGCCAGTGCTG
The DNA here is from genome assembly GCF_036898095.1 of Palaemon carinicauda. Classification (NCBI taxonomy): domain Eukaryota; kingdom Metazoa; phylum Arthropoda; class Malacostraca; order Decapoda; family Palaemonidae; genus Palaemon; species Palaemon carinicauda. The sequence goes on from NC_090731.1 coordinate 130,854,705, forward strand.
GTGTCGCAGAGGATAGTTTTTCCTGCCGGCCCGAGGGGAATTGCAGTTATCTTGAGAGCAGATGGCCGCGTCAGGTGATCCTGTGCCTCTGGGTTGGTGCGCTGCTCGGATCCGAGGTTGGCGTAGTCAATTCCCAGGTGGATTGCGTCGATTTCAATCCTTGAAAGGGCGTATGCGACTAGGTTTTTCTTTCCGGGAACGTAGCTTATGGTGCACCCGAATTCGGCGATTGCTGCGAGATGACGTTGTTGTCGGGAGGACCATGCGTCTGTCGATTTTGTGAAGGCGTGTACGAGGTGTTGATGGTCCGTCGCGATGGTGAAGGGTGTGCCCTCTAGGATTGTGCCTGAAGTGGCGGACGGCGAGGTAGACGGCGAGGAGCTCCCTGTCGAAGGTGCTGTATCTTGTTTCGGCGGGTTTCAGTTTTCTGCTGAAGAATGCCAATGGTCGAGGAGAGCCATCGACGAGCTGCTCCAGCACAGCCCCACAGGCGACGTTGCTGGCGTCGGTCGTCAGTTGCAGAGGGGCGTTATCATCGAAGCAAGCCAGGGTGGTGGCATTTGCAAGGGCGTCCTTTGTCCAGGTGAATGCGTGTTGTTGTGGGGAACCCCACTCAAGTTTCTTCGCCTTTCCATTCAGGACGTCGTCGAGGGGTGTCAGGGTCTGTGCAATGTTGGGGATGAAGCGCCTGTAGTAATTGACCATCCTCAGGAACTCCTGAAGTTGGCGGGTGGTCGTAGGTGTCGGGAACTTTCTGATGGCGTCCACCTTGGTTGTCATGGGTTTTACGCCACTCGAGAACCCGCTATGACCAAGAAAGTCCACTCCTTTGGCGCCGAACGTGCATTTGTCGCAACGTACAACCAGGCCATTCTCCTGCAGGCGTTTGAGGACGGCGCAGACGTGCCTCCGGTGTTCCTCCTTGGTCCTTGAAAATATCAGGATGTCGTCAACGTAGCAGACGCAGAATGGTAGGTCGCCCAGGATGCTATCCATTAGGCGTTGGAAGGTCGCCCCGCATTGCGTAGACCGAAGGTCGAGTATGCGAAGGTGTAGGATCCGAACGGTGTCACAATGGCAGTTTTCGGAATGTCCTCTGGAAATAAGGGGACCTGGAAGTAAGACTTGAGAAGGTCCATCTTGGTGAAGTATTTCGCGCCATGCAACGCACTCGTTAGGCCTTACATGTTGGGCAGAGGGTAGTGGTCGGGCGTTGTGATGAGGTTGAGGCGCCTGTAGTCGCCGCAAGGTCTCCAGGTCCCGTCAGGCTTCTTTACCATGTGTAGGGGAGATGCCCAGGGGCTCGATGCTTTCTTACAGATACCCATGCATTCCATGTCCTCAAAGGCCCGTTTGGCGTCCCTCAGCTTCTGGGGAGGGAGGCGGCGGAATTTGGCGTGTGTAGGAGGTCCCGTCGTCGTGATGTGGTGGTAGATCCCGTGCTTGGAGGGGGATCCCGGCGATTGGCGGAGCTCGGGCTTGAAAACGTCAGGAAATTCTTGCAGAAGGTCGGCATAGGGCTGCGTCATTACAGCAGATACGGATATTGTGGCAGGGCCGGCTCTTAGGGCGCAGAACTAGTAGGTTCCTGTGTCGATGAGGCGTTTCCCAGCATCATCAACGAGTGGTCCGTGGTGAGCAAAGAAATCTGCACCGAGGAGGGGGCGACTGACGTCATCGATGGCGAAGGGCCAGGAATACGAACGGCCCATGATAGATATTCTGAGAACCCTAGTCCCATAACACCGTATGGGAGACCCGTTGGCGGCGACAGGCGAGGGGGCTTCTTTGCTGGGACCACGGTCTAGGTCAGCTTGTGACGGCGGGAACGTTGACTGCATAGCGCCGGTGTCGACCATGAGTCTATGGTTGGAGACGGTGTCGAGGATATAGAAACCATTCTTGCTTTGGTTTCCTGCAGCTGCGATGGTGGCAGGTGGTTTCTTCTGGCGTCATCTTCTAGGGAAATTGCATGGTGCCCTACATTTCTTGGCATCGCTGCCGAACTGCTGATGGTAGAAACACAACGCTGGATTAGGCCTAGGGCTCGGACATATCAGTTGCGGTGGTTTCCTCCTTGCCAGAGCGTTGATCTCGTCGTCGTCGTCAGGAGGCGTTGCTGAAGAGTCTATGGAAGAGCAGCTGAAGGAGGAGAACGAGGACGATACTGATGATGCCCCGAGGCGGGATGCTTTGGAGGCCTCGTGGAGCTTCTGAGCCTTCGACAGGAGTTCGTTCATCGGAAGCGTGTCGGCGTCTGTCAATTGGGCCCTTACGTCCTGCGGCAGGCGTCAAAGGAAAATCTCGCGAGATAGGCTAATGTCGCGCTGTCGGCCGTTGCTGTCGATCTCGGGAAGCATTAGCAGGCCGGTCAACTCGTCCCACGCCTCGACAGGAGAGGTGTCACCCATGAGTTTGCCGGCGAGATCCAGGACTTTCTGTGCCCTTGCTGAAACGGAGAGGAAGTAGATACCGATTAGTTTCGTTCTCAGGTCGTCGTAGGAAACTTGGCCAGCCTGGGCGTCGAGCCATGGGGAAATCTTGTCGAATACCTCCTCTGGGATGCAGGTGAGAACGATGTCGGCCTTGGCGCAGGAGCCGCTGAGCCTAGCAACTCGGAAGAGTATGTCTGCTCTCAGGAACCAGGAATCGGTGTTGTGTTGAGAAAATGGCGGCAGTTTGACTTTGGGCGTGGAGGCGAGGCCGTTGGCCGTGATGGGCGGGTTGAATCCGCCATTGTGGTCAGTCGACGAGTCGGCGAAGAGGTGGGAAGTTGAGATGTCGGTTAAGCTCATCCTACTGCCTTACAAACGCACCGAGGTGTGGGAACACCAAAGGCCGAAGCTCATGCCTAAGGTAACGGAGTAAAAGAAGGTAGCACGGCCGTAATAAGTCCGTTAATGGCAAAGCCAAAACCGCTGATGCTACTTCAACTCCGGGGTCACCAGTTCTAAGGACAGTGAGACGAGCTATCACCAACAACAACTGACGGTTTATTCAAACAGGTGCGAGACTAATACAAGGTGCGGACGGCAATGTAGCATGCGCGCTGGCGCCAATCGGGCTTGAACCAACCGCAGCAAAATGTGTTTTTTTTTCACGTACAAGTACTTGAAATACAAGTCAATAGAAATATGTAGCGAAATGATAAATACATGAAATTGAAGCTCTGAGGGAGCGGAACAAATATATAGAGTTAGCCACAGTGTGGCAAAAGGAGAATTTAAATGAAATGGAGAATTCGATGAGAATGCTGGACGACGGAGGGAGCGATGTCCTTACAACCTCACCTAACCTTACCCACCTCGACTTGCCCTTACCAGGACAGTTACTTTTATTCAAGGCCTTGCCTCTATTAGGACTAGTTGGTGGGTGCCTCTGCCTCTCTATACTCTTGCCCAAAATCACTTTCACGGAATAAAATAGCAAAATATTCATCATTATTATTATCATTATTGTTATTGTTGTTGTTGTTGTTGTTGTTGTTGTTGTTGAAGCACACATCCAAAATTAACTATTGAAAAATTTCATTCCTACTAACAAATTCTCCATTTCATGAAATACCTAAGGTTAAAAAAAAGCCATCTGAATAGAAACAATGAAAGCATGAAAAAACCCAAATGAAAAATCATTAAAGAAATACATATTTATAATACCCGATTTTCAAGGTGCATCAAGTTATCATTAGAATCCCGCTCAATTAGTAATTTAAATGTTAAACAAAAGGGGAAAGAACATTTGTTGAGAAATGCCTAGTTTAACTTATGATAAAAACATAATTAAATGATTGACATCAATTTTCATAATGCTACTGTGTATGTAGTTTTCTAGCTTTCCATAAACGATATATAATGCTATCGACACAAGGCAAAGGAACATTATGGTTCTAAAATAAGATAAGAAAGATGAGAAACGGCAGTTCTATGAAAGGAGCAGCACACGCTATCTTAAGGGGGCGCAGATACCAAGGACGAATGATAACTATTGCGCATGAAATATGGACAAACATTTAATCTTCCATTGCACTAAGGAGGTATAATCACACCATCTTCAAGAGGAATACAGAGGTCTCCCGGGAATAAAGTAAGTAAGGCCAAGATAGGAAAATAACAATATACCAATGGGGAGAGAGTAAAAGATCAAAGGCATCTAGTATTGATATCATAAACTTTTAGTAGGTAGAAGGTTGGCCAGGGCCCCAGCCGCCCGTTGAGTCACTACCGCCAGAGTGTTATGGCGTCCTTTGACTGGCCAGACAGTACTACATTGGATCCTTCGCTCTGGTTACGGTTCACTTTACCTTTGCCTTCACATACACTCAATAGTCTGACCTATTCTTTACAGAGTCTCCTCTGTCCTCATACACCTGACAACACTGAGATTACCAAACAATTCCTCTTCACCCAAGGGGTTAACAACTTCACTGTAATTGGTCAGTGGCTACTTTCCTCTTGATAAGGGTAGAAGAGACTCTTTAGCTATGGTAAGCAACTCTTCTAAGAGAAGGACACTCCAAAATCAAACCATTGTTCTCTATCTAATTTCTCTTCCTCTTGTTTTGTTAAATTATTTAAAGTGTATATATGAAATATTTATTTTAATGTTGTTACGGTTCTTAAAATATTCTATTTTTTCTTGTTTCCTTTCCTCACTGGGCTATTTTCCCTGTCGGGGCCCCTGGGCTTATAGCATCTTGCTTTTCCAACTAGAGTTGTAGCACAACAACAACAACAACAAAAACAAACAAACAAACAAACAAACAAACATACATACATACATATATATATATATATATATATATATATATATATATATATATATATATATAGGAAAATCATTTAATTTCATACGTTGCCGTTAGCATCAAACATTTTGAATTACCACGACAGACTATGGTTAGAAGCGAAGTTACCGCCCTTTCGCTGGTAAATAACACCCCCCCCCCCAAAAAAAAAAAAAAAAAAATTAATACTCAACAGTCAACTGCGGGATTGACACTGTAAGAGACCTGCTAATCAATAAAGTCCTCTTTTAATTGATATCTAATTATAACCAAGTTATCAAACAGTTATTCAGGGTTTGAGATAGCCGAGTGAAACTGCGGTTAAATTGAATTGCCACTTTGATCAAGCTTTTGTAAATTTTACTTTGCCTTTCAGTTTTGAGATTTATAGAGACATGCAATAAGGCTTCAAATAATGCCACTTTATCTACTTCTCAAGAAAAAAACTACAACATTGTTTAGGTAGCTACCAGAGTACATTCCTTGCCAGTTTTTCCTTGAAAAGGAAGATTAACTATCATTCATATTTTACAGACCCAAGTTAACACAATAAGACCATGTTCAATCAAGCAACGAAAATAACAATACCTTTGGTCCTGGGCTAAATTTAAACCCTTTCATGAAACCATCTCTAAGTTACATACAATTGAAAGTTGAAGTAACAAGTTTGACTGAACTGGATTATGGGATTCTCTCTTTCTTGGCTACCTTCTTTTTTACCCCAGTAAAGAAAGTTGCCGCGAACAAATCAAGACCAGTTACACTTAAAAGAAAGGTCAGCCATGACCACTAGTTGCAAAGTTGACCATTGGATATATCAACATAAGAGAATATAATGCATAACGCTTTAGGAACCACGCAAATCCATCATCTTTGTTTGCAATTCATATGCCTGATCGATCATCACTTTATCGATGAAGATGATGATAACGATAAGAGTTATACCTTACCATATCAACCGTGTGGAGAGAGAGAGAGAGAGAGAGAGAGAGAGAGAGAGAGAGAGAGAGAGAGAGAGAGAGAGAGAGAGAGAGAGAGAGAGAGAATCATTCGAACTTTGTTATTATTCCCTTTGCTATTGTAGCTGTTTTTTTTATGACAAAACGTTCACAGGCAAGATCCACTGAAAGAGCAATACTTGTGGTAGGCTACATAGTCGTGGCATTATTATTTTGGTAGACTTAACGAGCCATCTCGTGAATACTCAAATTAATGTCAGAATTAATGAGTTTCTAAGAACCAAAAAATAATAAAGTGTAAAATCATGTATATAGTAAAAAGAGAATGTCTCAAATTAGATAACTTTTGTTTTGATAAGTTTAGCTTTATGAGCATTTTCCCGAATTAAACATCTCGCTTATTCAGCACCTACTTTATTAGGCATGAAGGAATAGCAAAAACCGCACCATATTGATCTCATCTATATTCTAAGGCTAAAGTATAGAATACTATGAGTTTTAATAAACACGATTCTACTGGTCCGTGGTCTTTAAAAGAAAAAAAAAACTTAAAAATTACCTTTTTATTGAAGTATCTTACTAGAAAGGTAATATTCAAGCAAAGTTCAGTACTGGAAAGTTTTATCGAAAAAAATATTTCATATCTATATGAAAACATATAAACCTAATAACTAGCAATTAGGTTTACTTAAATTATTCTTACATTCCATCGAGTTCTAAAGCCAAGGTTACTTCATTATAATCAACTAATCACTCTATTTAGTGAAGTTCCATTTCTTAAAAAACACACATATGAAAACTAACAGAAAACACAACTTTTTACCAAACAATGTAGTCAAGGATAGATCTTGAAACCAGACGGGACATTCATAGAATGTTGAATCATTGATGAAAAACAGCATTATTTCCCATTTATATATATATATGTATATATATATATATATATATATATATATATATATATATATATATATATATATATACTGTATATGTATATATATACATATACTGTACTGTATTTGTATATATATATATATATATATATATATATATATATATATATATAAATATATATATATATATAAATATATATATATATACATATATATATGTATATATATACTGTATACAGTATATATATATATATATATATATATATATATATATATATATATATATATATATATATATATATATATATATATACTGGATATATATACATATACACACTGTATATATACACATATACATATATATACATATACATATGTATATATACAGTATATATATACATATATATACATATATATGTATATATATATGTATATATACAGTATATATATATACATATATATACATATATATGTATATATATGTATATACACAGTATGCATATGTATATATACAGTATATATATGCATATATATGTATATACACATATGTATATATATACATATATATACATATATATACATATATATTACTGAATATATATATATATATACATATACAGTATATATGCTGTATATATATACATATATATACTGTATATATATATACATATACATACTGCATATATAGACATATACATATATATGTATATATACAGTATATATACATATATATACATATATATGTATATATACATATACATATACATATATATATGTGTGTGTGTGTGTGTGTGTGTGTGTGTGTGTGTGTGTGTGTGTGTGTGTGTAATAGCAACAGGCCGGAGAAATTAGGAAAGGAAGGGCTGACCGGATTTTTTTTTCTTTTTATGGCCAAGCGCTTTCTCCAGGCGGTGTAATAAAAACGAGAAAGCGTCCAGTCAGAGATTTTTGCTTTCCCATTTTTCCTGTTATGTTGCTATCAAACACGAACACACACAATTTATTTATTTATATATATATATATATATATATATATATATATATATATATATATATATATATATATATATACTGCAGATATATATAGATAGATAAATAGATAGATAGATATGTTTGTATGTATATATACATAAGTAATATATATATATATATATATATATATATATATATATATATATATAATATACTGCACACATATATATATATATATATATATATATATATATATATATATATATATATATATATATATATATATATGTGTGTGTGTGTGTGTGTGTGTGTGTGTATAAATGTGTATATATACTGTATGTCTATATATACATATATATATATATATATATATATATATATATATATGTATATATATATATACTGTATATATTCCTATATATAATCTATATTTGTCATCATCATCCGCCATAACTCGTCCCTTGCACAACAAAGGCCTCAGACAACCTTCCACTTGCGTCTGTTTATGGGCTCCATGCCCGTTCTTAACAACAAAGTTTCTTAGTTGGTCTATTCATCGCCTTCTCTTCATTCCCCTGCATCTTTTGCAATCTCTAGGGACCCTATTCTATTCTTACTGTCCATCTGTTATCTGTTACTCTGACATGCTCTGACCATTTCTTTATCCTACAAGTTGGTAGAATATCCGCTGTTGCTCTTTTTCGGTCTTTGTGTTATTCCCATCATTATTTTTTCCATAGGTCTTTGAGTTGTAAGTAGTTTATGTTCTAAGGATTTAATAAAGCTCAAAGTTTCTCATGCAAAGTTAATACTGGTAGAACCATCTGATTAAATACTTTTCTTTTCAGAGAAAGTTGCATTTTATTTTCATAATTCCATTTTGTTTACCGAAAGCTCTCCATCCCAAGCTTATCCTTCTTTTAATTTCGGTCTCATGGTCTGGGAAAAGTAGGGAAACACTTACTGTCTGTCCTAAGTACGTATATTCATTAACAATCAATTTTGTTCTCTCTGCATTTACATTGAACAATTTCTTAGTTTTATTTACGTTCATTTTCAGTCCTAATTTTCTGTTTTCTCTATTCAAGTCATCTATCACCTTTTGTAATTCTTCTCATGATTCACTAAACAGAACCATGTCATCTGCAAATCTTGAGTTGTTAAGGTAGGCTATTTATCATTAATGTTAATTCCTACATTTTACCAATTTCAATTTTTAATAACTTCTCCTCGGCATACTGTGAATTATTTAGGAGAGATGGGAGTCTCCCTGTCTAACTTTTCTCACTTGGAATTTGAAAATTTAAGAAATAAGATACGAAAAGATTTTAATAAAAAGAAATTGATTAACATATATCGATAATTGAAAATTTTAAGATGGTTTGAAATTTAAAATTTAAATAATAATTTTAAGATAAATCTTACAAAAACTATATTTTTCAAGAGGCTTTACAAAAGCTGATATACATACATACATACATACATATATATATATATATATATATATATATATATATATATATATATGTATATATATATATATATATATATATATATATATATATATATATATATACATATATATATATATGTATATATATATATATATATATATATATATATATATATATATATACATATATATGTATATATATATGTATATATATATATATATATATATATATATATATATATATATATATATATATATATAGATATAGATATAGATATACATGATTTTCCCATTCATAGGCAAAATCAGGATACTTCTAAAAGTCTAACACAACAAAGGCTCCTTTGAATCACTTGTAAAGCACTGACTTGTAGGACAGCCTGCTTCCAGAGGACTACGTTCATTCGATATAACATCCGCACATACATCCCTTAATTTGGATGTACTTAAAAATTAAGCATATGAATTAACGACCAACATTAATCCGAAATAAAATTAAACTCTACAAGAGAAACCATTTAATTACAATTTATTTTTAAGTTTTGATGTTGTTTCGTTTTTTCTTAAGCTTTCGTGTGAAGTACAGCTGCATTGTGTTCATAAATGGTCAATCCAATTCATTCAGTGAAACTAGTGTAGTGTATGCCATTGCTGATACTATGCTCACGTCCTACATAATTACAAAATACATAAAAATACTCTCGACAGTAGTTACGAAATAATCAAGTAGATAACAGCATCACTCAAGAAATCCTGGACGGATACGCATGGACTGTACCTATCCATATTACTAATAAGGATACCTAAATTTATATTTATGTAGTTACATACATATGTCAGTTTAAAACACAGCTGGGAAATTTGCTTTCCAAAAGCCTGTTATTTTTTCCTTAACTTTTTGAGAGAATCTTATGAGCCAAGTCAGCAAATAAATCTTGATTTGGTCACACAGGCAGACAGACTCGCACACACATTTATAATATATAAACCCACTCACAATCATAAACAAAACCAAGTTTTTGACGTGAATTATCTTTCAGTCAGAAGATACTTTAAATAAAATATATAATAAAATTCTCTCTCCCATTAATTCTAATTATTTTTTAGCAAATAATCAATGTTTTGCAACAACAACAAAAACAGAACTCCAAACCAATGGTGACGAAGCTCTCTTACGCAACGAAGTTTTGCGCAAATTGCCATTTCATGTACCTTAAAGTGTGAAGAAAGAAGTGTGCTTGAACTAAATCAAGAGATTATAGCTTACCAGACCCTTCTTCTCAAACGTGGTAACAAAAGACTGTTGTAGCCACAACGAAACCAGTTCATCTTCAAGACAAGATCAGGAATTGTCAGAGCACAAGGACACATGATTCAAAGATATAAATAAGGTATGAGAAGCAAAACTAGTAAATCATCTGTATTTGTAATTCACAAGTCCGTCATTCTCATCATGAGGTAAATGTTAACGATATAATTATTGCATATTGTTTTTTCCCAGAGAGAGAGAGAGAGAGAGAGAGAGAGAGAGAGAGAGAGAGAGAGAGAGAGAGAGAGACGTACCGGCGTGAATTCTAATGGAGGAGAGGTACATCAAAGTCTCGACTCAAGATAATGCATCTCGTCTTCTCTCTCCTGTTCCTATTTTGTAGTGATATCTTGGTTTAGCATGTTTTGCATACACATTCTATATTTATTTTTATCTCTTAATTATGAATAAAGCCTCCCATACACTTCCTGCCGGTTGGAGGGAAGGCTAACCAAAGTGGGTACAGGAACTCATTTTCGCAACTGCAAACACACACTCGTGTGTGTGTATGTATATATATATATATATATATATATATATATATATATATATATATATATATATATATATATATGTATGTATGTATGTATGTATATATATATATATATATATATATATATATATATATATATATATATATATATATATGTTTTTTTCCAAAAAGGCCCATAAAAGAAACACAGGAAATATGAATAAATCACACTATATTTCGGTCAATAAACATCGACCCTCTTCAGGATGTGAAGTAAAAACTCTTGAGTCTTGACGTAGAATCCCTATTTACAAAGGTCCCGATCAACGACGTATTAGGTTTTTTGAGGGAAAAATTAATCCCTTACGAAGATCACTTCCCCCTCGGTATTGAAAAAACAATTAAGTTAATTAAACTAAGCGTGTCAAATAACGTTTTCTCTTTCAATGGAAATTTTTACAAACAGAAATTTGGTTGTAGTATGGGCAGCCCGTTATCTCCAATTTTAGCTAACCTCTACATGGAATACTTTGAAACAGAAATTTTAACAACAATTAAACCTACGAACATGGTTTGGCAACGCTATGTTGATGACATTTTCACATATTGGGATGATAGCTGGGGAGATTTCAATATATTTTTCAATAATCTAAATTCCCTAGTCCCTAGCATAAAATTTAAAACTGAATGGGAAAAAGATGGAAAATTAGCTTTTTTGGACATACTAATTATAAGGGAATCGACGGGGTATAATTTCACTGTGTATAGAAAACCAACTTTCTCTATTTCCTACATTCATTTCTTTAGTTATCACGACATTTCTGTAAAAATTGGAGTAGCTTGCAATCTATTTCTTAGAGGTTTGAGAATCTGTTCCCCAGCCTACCTAAATAAAGAATTTGAAATCATCCGTAAACAACTCGCCCAGCTATTCTACCCGACGTATGTCATAGAAAAGGCCATCAACAAAGCCAACACGATATATTATAAAGATCATGATGTTACTAACCAAAGAGATTTTAAAAATAAGATAAAACTCCCATATATAGAAGGTATTAAAAATATAACAAATCATATCAAAACTGAGAACCCCTTTGTTTTTTCATATCCAAAGACCATAGGAAGCGCCCTTATTAATGTTTATCAAAATAAAAGAGAAATAGAAGCCGGCGTTTACAAAATACCATGTAGGGACTGTGAAAAAGTGTACGTTGGGCAAACTGGCCGTTCGCTATCTCAAAGATTATCCGAACACAAAAGATCTGTTAGATATGGGTATGAAAACTCGGGGATTTTCATTCACCTTAGGGATTTAGGGCACCAGATTAACTGGAGTGAGTCGTCTTTGCTTTTTAAGAGTACCTGTCCGTACAGAAGGAAAATCCTGGAATCAGCCATCATAAATCAATCAAACACAATAAACCTATCTGGGGGCCAATGGAAAGCTGACACAGTGGACAATACTCTTCTCAACCCTATCATTAAGAAGATAATCCACGGAGACCGACCACCAGACATGCATCAGAGGTCAAGACTTCCTCCAAGCGGCTCAACAATAAGAACACGCACCTGGATGTAATTAAATTTGGCTAATCCTTCCAGCAATTATAACAACTATAGAACAATTGAACACACCCTTTTGCTTTCATATATAAACCGCCACTCTCCACTGTATTCCACTACGGGCCAACCAAGGGAAAGGCCCGTGCCAACAACAAGTGTTGGCTTTAATACCCCAACAACAACAACTGTATTCCTTACTTTTACTTCACATCCTGAAGAGGGTCGATGTTTATTGACCGAAATATAGTGTGATTTATTCATATTTCCTGTGTTTCTTTTATGGGCCTTTTTGGAAAAAAACATGTTAAACTGTTCGATTACAGTTATAAATAAGACATATATATATATATATATATATATATATATATATATATATATATATATATATATATATATATATATATTATACATATATATATATACACATATATATATATACATATATATATATATATACACACACATATATATATATATATATATATATATATATATATATATATACATATATATATATATATATATATATATATATATATATATATATATATATATATATATATATACTGTATATTTATATATACACATATACAGTATATACACACAAATCTATACACATGTTCATGTTTAAAAATGACTGAAAAGTCAGTTGAAAGGGTTCATAATTCAGATGTTTTCGGGGGCAGGCAAATAGTAAAAAATAACTAAAAATAGTTGGATATGCGGTGTGAAAGTATTGGAACAGAAGGGCCTTAACAGTTAGAAAAGACAAATGCGTGCAGCAGATGTTTAAATCAAGGTATGTATTCATCGGGAGGGGGTTAACGTAATGCTGATAAGGCATAAAAAGAGGCAAAGCAACAGGAGAAGATGGCCTAACAATTGATTTAATAATAGAAGGAGGAGATTTAAACTGGCTGAACTTTACACATAATGTATGCAAAAATGCTCTGTACCTACAGCTTGGAAAAATTCTATCATTATACTAATTTCACATAAAGGGAGACACAAAAGACCCGAAAACTTTTCTCCCAATAAGTTTACTCTACGTAGTATGTTAAATATTTACAAAGATTATATTAGGCCGAATAGAAAGGCAGCTTAACTTTAATCAACCAAGAGAGCAGGCAGGCTTTAGAAGTGGGTATTTAACAAATGACCACATCCATGTAATTAACCAGCTAAAAGAAAAATCAAGAGTATGACAAACCACTATGTATGGCATTTACAGACTATGAGAAAGCTTATGATTCTGTCAAAATCTTAGCAGTAATAAAAGCCCTTCAAAGACAAGGAATAGATGAATCTTATGTTAGAACACGTGAAGCACAGCAATCCTAAATCTGCAAAAAGATAGTGAGGAAATACCGATTGAGAAAGGAGTTAAAAGGGAGACCCTTCTCTCCTAAATCATCCACAGCAAGCCTAGAAGTAGTTTTTAGAAATTAGGTTAGGAAAATATAGTAATTAATATTAATGGGGAATACCTTAACAAATTAAGATTAGCAGTTGACATCGTTGTGTTTAGTGAACTATGAGAGGAATTACAAAAGATGATACGATATTTGAATAGAGAAAGCAGAAATGTAAGACTGAAAATGAACACGAGTTAAACCAAGATAATGTTCAAGGAAAATGCAGACATAAAAAAAATAAAGAGTTATGGAAAAACCTTTAGAGATTGTTAAAGAATGTATAGGTATTTATGATACACAGAAGGGATTTCCCCAAGACACGAGACCGAAATTAAAAGAAGGATAAGCATGGGAAGGAGAGCTTCTGGAAAATGCCACTTTCTGTAAAAAGAAAAGTATTTAATAAGATGGCCCTACTAGTTTTAACTTATGCATCAGAAACTTGGAGTCTTACTGAAGCCTTAGAGCATAAGCTAGTTACAACTAAGAGAGCTATAGAAAGAATGATGATAATAACACTAAAGAGACAGAAAAAGAGTAACATTGATACGAGAGCAAACTAAAGTAGAGGATATTCTAACAACATGCAAGAAAAAGAAATGGACATGGGCAGGACATATAATGTGAATGGCAGATGATAGATGGACATTTAGAACAACAGAACGGGTCCCTAGAGGTTGCAAAAGAAGCAGGGAAAGGAAGAGAAGACGATGGATTGACAAATTAAGAAAACGTTAATCATAAAATAGTACCTCGATTTAAAAAAAAAATGACATACATTGACGGAGCCTAGAAGAATCCTGTCTTTCTGTAGAGAGTTGATCATAAAAAGTACCTCGGGTGATGACAGGCCAGAATGTGTAAAGAGCTTCAGGTTTACATAGTTTGAAAAATATTACAAATTATTTCCCTTTTTGTTATTTGTTCTTGCAACGAATACATGGAGGCTATCTGAGGGAAGAGTTGGGAGTGATTTTAGCCTTTTGGGAGCGTTCGAAACGTTATAACCTTGTCTTGAAAATAGGATATTAATATTAGCCGCGGTAAACGCTTAAACACACTGTACGTGTCATTCTCACTGTTAATGTGTTAAATTTGAAAAACCTGAACCCAATAAAAATCCATCGAAAATACCTTTATGTTAACATCAGTTTAATTTTACTGTATGAGGATTATTAAGAATATCCTTCTATCCTCAATAAAAGACCCAACCTCTCTCTCTCTCTCTCTCTCTCTCTCTCTCTCTCTCTCTCTCTCTCTCTCTCTCTCTCTCTCTCTCTCTCTCTCTCTCTCAACATCAGTTCCAAATACCAAGCAAATGCCATAAATATGAAAAGTATTTTACACATTAAACGCATCAGGTAAAATTTTACTTGACAGCTTACGTGGCTATTTGGCTTGATATGAAAGAACCAGATATTTCAAGGTTGATTAAACTTCAATCCTTATTATCTAAAGTATCCAGGATCTGCTTTTGCTGAAACTACAGTTGACTTGTCTTCAAGTGAAACTGGTTTAGTTCTGGTTACAAACCGACCCGGTTCTAATCCTTGCAATTGAGAAAAGGATAAAGAATAACTTTCAAATCCACTCGAGACGTCCTTGTTAATATACGCTTGGATGACCACTAAAATAGCAAAAGCAGAAAAGCCCTTTACACCAAATAGACCTTGACCAAAAGGTCGTTAAGCTAGAAAGAGGATTCTTACGATTGGTCTCACACCAAGACTCCACGCTACTGAATTTCAATAGGTATCATTATCAAAATTATTATTGTGAACAATCGTTGCCACTTACAAGATGCTCTGAGAGCTTGGATCTAAAGCAAGTTCAGTGAGAGAACGTGTCTAGAGACCACTTTCAGATAAGGTTTTATGTGACAAATCTTGCCGGTTATTCTTTACGTATCCTTTCCCTTCAAGGCCTATATAATATATGTTTTCTCCCAAGGTCATCAAAATACATGCTTTTCCTTATCTTAATTCTATTCCGTTTATGTAAAAACAAATGATTGACTGTTTGGATTTTATAATTTTGCGAACTGACCCAGTTGTATAGACGACGTACAAATAATTATACTTTTGCTTTATTTTGGACTCAGTGAATCAAAAGTACTACGATTTCTCTTCATGATTGAAGGACATTAGAATATCTAAATATTTTGTTTTTACTTTAAATATAAAGAAAAGTTATCGAGCTGAAACATTTGGGTAGACCAGGTACTTAATGGAATTGCATTTTAGCAGTATTCTATTCTAGTTTGTGTATGCTATTACCTTCCTTATACAGTAACAAACGCATTCAGTCTTTGTAAAATACATTGACAGTAACAGAATCAAGAAATATCATTAAAGATGTACAAATTCATAACATAAACACGCGTTATACACACACACACACACACACACACACATATATATATATATATATATATATATATATATATATATATATATATATATATATATATATATACATATATATAGATGTGTATATACAGTATATATATATATATATATATATATATATATATATATATATATATATATATATATATATATGAACATATATACATAAATACAATGTGTGTTTATCATGGTTTCCAAACGATCTTAAAAGGTTGTAACCAAACATTGTATTTATTCCAGGTACAGTTGGTTTCATTAATTGCGATACACTTCACTGGAAGTTAAGATGTAAGTGCTTTTAGGCACCGACATAATTTTTAATTTTAATATCTTTAGAGCTGATTTTAAAGAACTGTTTCCAGTGAATAACGTCGCAACCTACGATCAAATTCTTTTGATATGAACAGCGATCTAGAAAATTACATTTTCCCTTCGTAGATCAGAATGAGATATTTAGTGACCGAGTTACACTTATATAACCTTAATATAACAATTAAATTATATTTCATATAGATCGTAGACCATCTGTATTTGACACAAGCAAATCCTGCCAGTTACACGTCGTAAATCTCAGAAAGTTGAAATTAAAGTGGCAGGAGCTTCTCTGTTGACAATAGAAGTCCACGGCAGCTTATTGCGAGGAGTTTTACTATAGTCCATTTCTTTTAGCGAGTCATATTTGCACCGACTCGCAACGGTGCCCTTTTAGCTCGGAAAAGTTTCCTGGTCGCTGATTGGTTAGAATTATCTATTCCAACCAATCAGAGATCAGGAAACTTTTCCGAGCTAAAAGGGCACCGCTGCGAGTCGGTGCAAATATGACTCGCTAAAAGAAATGGACTATAGTTGTCCACCACGTTTCAAAACTGACATTTGATACCAGTCTTGGAACCAATGATGAATTTCACCAATAATTATTTTATATGTCAGTTATTAATATGCAAAAAAAAAAAAAGAAAAAAAAAAAAGTTTTACATTTTCAAACAATAAACGCAAAATCTCAATGAAGCCGACAACGGCCACCTATCATTGGTAATCGAAGTTCGTGTCTCTAACAGTAGGCGCTCAAGTTGGGAAATCATCAAATTATCTGGCTAACGAACCATGACAATGTCTTTTAGGTCAATTTACTGTCCGTCTCAAGGACCATACATGAGAGCTGTTTTGACGAGTCATTTAACGTGAATGCACAGATCCTACAATAACGATTCTTATTCAGACAAATTTTGAAGAGTTGAACCCAACACGTAGATGGTTTTCTTTTGTGGAAAAGAATTGAGTTTAAGACTTAATTTCTTTGAAAATTTCGCTGCTATGTTTTGAACTAAAAATAACTATTTCTAAATTAATTTTTTGAGGGGGGTTATTCTCCAACACATTAAATTCTACCCTTGAATACCCTTGAATTCTACCATTAAATTTGCTAAATTGAGCTTAATAGTTATTGGTAGCACCCTTTTTGGTTTGACAGCAATAATAGGCCATTACAAATAAATGGTTTAATGGATATCACTATATAATAAGAAAAAGGACAACCTTATACATCTTTAAATGATTCGTCATTAAAAAGAAATTCATTACGTTCCAGTTACTATGAAATTGTTAGTAACTATATACCGAAAAGAGGTAGAAATTTAATTTGCTACATATTCTATGCTAATTTCGAAAAAAAATATATATATTCTACATACAGTAGAACAAAGAAGGAAATATATATTTTTAAATGTATAAATGCAAAAATATCTTCTTTTGACCTCCAGCTCGATCTCTACCTACTCTATTAGGATACAAAGCCGTTAAAGGATACTTTTTACTATACTTGGTTTGCCTATCCAGGATTATTCACCTAAAATCTGGATGACTAATTCGTACTTTCGCCTTCATGTAGCCAATCTACTGTATGCAATAACACGGAATTAAGAGAAATTCTGCTTCAATTAGGATTACCCAGGGAATCCTGGATGAGCTATCACTGGAAAATGGAGTTCTAGGTTTATGACAAGAATTGGCTGTTTGCTGTAATTTCCTTCGTTTAGTCCTATTTGGAAGAAAGTGTTTATGAATGAATAAGCCTTTAATCAAGTCCATGCACACGTCGTACTTAACACTTGGATGGAACTCAATGTGAATTGCAAATTAAAAAAAGAAAAATGTTCGTTCTAACCTAAATTATAAAACGTTAGGAAGGAATTTTTCAAAGTGTGGTTTTAATGTAGAATCCTCCCGGTTTGTTTTAAGTTTCTATTTCAAAGTTAGAAGCTGAATGAAACATTTGTTTCCTCTATGTTTCACGTATGTTTCGATAATCCAGTTTATACAGACAATCTCCCCTATATCATAAAGAGCAAGTGTCTGAATATACACACATACATATTTATATATATATATATATATATATATATATATATATATATATATATATATATATATATATACATATATAATTTCTCTATCACGCTATATACATATATAATTTCTCTATCACGCTCACAGGGAGAGGAAAGTAGTCATACCCTGGTGATAAGGAATACCCCAAGTAGTACACTCTGAAACCTCTCTCTCCCACAAATTGCCGGCTTAGTGGGTTGTAGTTAGGAAAGAAGGAAGGGGTGGGAGGGGTTGGATCTGCATGCGAGTGTGCATCTGAATATTTAGACATCATTTCTGACGGCTCAGATACACTATCAAACTAATAATTCTTCCACGTCTCGATCTGAATAGTTTTGAGGTGAGAGATTGAATACTGGCACACTTATACTGTAATACCAAATGATATTTTGGTTAGAATTTCAAAAGCAATTGATCTCTAAGATTTGAATTACTGTATTTTGTAATAAGGCTTTGTGAGTATTTGAATATAGAGACTTTGCACTGGATTTTTTTCGCACCTAACATTTCATAAAACATTGTGTCACCAATTATATGAAGGAAGATAAAGTGCTTTACTTAACTAATTGAATATGAAAGAAAGATAATTTTTTGGTACTAAAAATTTTATTTTCTTTATGCTTTTTCAGAAGTAAAAGCTGAAAAAGAGAGAGAGAGAGAGAGAGAGAGAGAGAGAGAGAGAGAGAGAGAGAGAGAGAGAGAGAGAGAGAGAGAGAGAGAGAGAGCAATAAATTAATGTCAAATGAATGAAATATTATTTACCGTATAAAAATCTACGTACTTATTTCTGGGTACTGACAACTAATTTTCGAGACTGAACACCATAATATTTCAAGATACTGGTGAAAATACACAATAACTTAGACCAAACCTCTCTAAACAGGAAATTAGTTTTTATTTTTAAAAATAAATTCTCAACAACATCGTTTACTATGGAGTTAACAAATGCCTATGAAAAAAAAAATGAAAGACAATTCCGAGTTCTATAATCTCAAATACTGAATCTTGAAAACGAGTTTCCAAAAGTTGAAATTATGAACCTGAATCTCTAATTGATGAAACAGCTGCTTTTATAAGAGGTGACCATCACAAGCAAATATACTTGTTAGATGAATTATTCCATTGCTGCAATGCAAAACAATTTAGATGGGGAGCTATGATTAGTTTGGGATTTGACAGTCTAATAATCATCACATTTTCACTGTTAAAAAAAAAACACCGTAATTTTAATGGGAAATATTCCGTAAAAATATACTGTTCTCAGCGATATTTCAGTAAATACATGCGACCGTAATTTTACCATACTTTGTTATTATCTTTTACGGGTTGGTGATAGTAATATCACCCCTTTACCTCAACATATCCGTTTTTAAAACGGTAAAAATACTGAAATAAATATTGCCAGGGAATTACCATTCTTTGTAATGTTAATTTTTAAGTGTTCACTACTGCGGCAAATGAATGCCCTTTCATGTCCGTCCCTATTGTGCAATATGAATCATACGTACAATGCATGTCCCTGTTGGATCCTGAAACACCTATCCGAAAACATTCGAACTTATCAACCACTTGTTTCAAAGAGTGGAGGAAAAAAAAAAAACCCCAGTTTAGAATTCCTTCTTTCGCCGACTGGTGGATTTTGAAGAGGAAAAGTATTGTAATTGAATCTCCTAACTCATATGACCGATTTGGAAACTATTGTGATCTAGGATTCTTAAAAATAATTTTACATGTGTTAATGAAATTTTATTATCCAAGCCAAATGCAGCAATGATGCAGTAATGATGTGGCGGAGAATACGCTTTACATACTGTTTTCCTAATTCATATTCACGGGATTTTTACCTTTGAGATCGTGATTTTCAAAGTGGCCTAAGCTTTGGCATTCTAACATTCAGGAAACAACGTTCTGGGTTGCATCATCTCGGATTATAAATCCACACGTCGACAGTCTATGGCTGGAAAGAATTAGGTTGCCATCTAATCTAATCGAATAGGAGTCCATTCCTTACACTTGATGACATTTACATCCACTTAACAGATGCTAAATGTATTGGAAATATGCCTTCGACATGGTTCCCCTGCTCCCGCTGTCCGTGTGCATTGTAACTTTCATAAAATTTGAAGATTTACCAGCAAAGTATCGCCGTCACTGCATTTTCACTTTTCCGATCACTTGAGGATTAAGACTTTCACAACAATGCAGCATGTTTCAAATTTAATTAAAGTGCAAAAGGGAAATTTCAAGAATGGGAATAACTACTTCAAAATTTGCAAGGTCTTAAAAGACTGGTATTTGCATGAACCGGCGTCATCGTTTATCTATCAGACAATAAAAATATCAGGTTATAAATAACATCAAGATTCCTTATTGGTTTATCACTTCGTAAAAAAAAAAAAAAAAAAAAAAAGTGTGTATCTAACTAGTTGACAGTCTGTCTTATACGGAAGATTAATATTATAGGTTCGTGTAGGTATACCAGCGTTGTCTTATAGTCACTCTTCTATTTCAAGTTATTTTGCATAATTTTCTATGCACTCATTTTCTATGCAGGCATATTAGCCAAAAAAAAAAAAAAAAAAAATAGACTTGAAGGTCCTGCGATAAAAGTATTTCCTACTACGGGCTATTTTGTATCGTACATTATTTCTCCATCTAATAATTTTGTTACCGCTTTTGCACTTTTAAAAAATCGAGTACTGACAACACAAAAAAAAAAAAAAAACCTAAACTGGTATCGAAAACTTTCGTCGGTAACATATCTTAGTTCTTGCTTGAGGGTACACTCGGCCACACTATTCGATGTAATTTCTCTCCCTCTTGTTTGTTAAATTTTTTATAGTTTATATAAGAAATATTTATTCTAGTATTGCTGATGTTCTTGAAATATTTTATTTTTCCTTGTTTCCTTGCTTGCTGGGCTATTTTCCTTGTTGGGACCCCTGAGCTTATAGCATCCTGCTTAGCAAGTAATAATAGTAATAATAATAATAATAATAACAATAATAATCATCATCATCATCATCATTATCATAATAATAATATCATTACACCCTATCTTAATTTTTGCGATCAAATGAAATCTACGCAATTTCCTTCATATCATTAATGATCGAAGAGATTGAACGACAAAATTTTTGGAAGTGTAATTTTCTTATTAAACATTTTATACCATTCATATTTGTTTCTTTTCCGCCAACTGCAAAATTATCAACTTGAAAAAGGAAATAATATTGCTACAATATCAATGCAATTAATATCCATAAAATAATTAGGAAGGTT
Source organism: Palaemon carinicauda (assembly GCF_036898095.1). Lineage (NCBI taxonomy): Eukaryota > Metazoa > Arthropoda > Malacostraca > Decapoda > Palaemonidae > Palaemon > Palaemon carinicauda. The sequence goes on from NC_090731.1 coordinate 130,876,602, forward strand.
TACTGAAAAATCGCCATTATCTATACATTCTTCCTGGCATTGGAGATAGGAAATATTATATTCGAGTACGTGTGATTCCGTAAATCACGAATTATTCATTTATTTTAAGGTGTTGAAGATATATATATATATATATATATATATATATATATATATATATATATATATATATATATATATATATATATATATATGAGAGAGAGAGAGAGAGAGAGAGAGAGAGAGAGAGAGAGAGAGAGAGAGAGAGAGAGAGAGAGAGAGTTTTCCTTGCCTTTTTTCAGTCTCATCAATGGCAACAGTCTTTTGACATGAGCAACTTGTACCTTTGTCATCTAGAAACTGAGAGAACATCACAGAGAAGCGAAGTTCTTTCTAGAATATTCGCAAATACACAAAACAAATGACGCAGCACTGTAAAATGCCTTCAAGGCAAATTTTAGATGCTATAAGATTGCAACTCATCGGTATAAGAGACCTAATAACAAAAAAATCGAAAGCATAATTATAACAGTAATTATTTCAATCAGAGACATCCGGCAACTTCTCCCAGGGGGCTTCCTCGGCAAGAAAATTATTTTGGTTCACAAGTCACAACGGCCGGTTGGAGTTTGCTCACTCATCAGTTTCCTACTAACGCTGTGCTTAGCGGGTGATCAAGCCTCTTCAATTAACATTATTTCTTATATAATCAAGACGTTTATGCTGGTGAGTCATAAGTGAACGTTTCGGAATTACGATGTGAAATGGATATGATATAGCAGCATTGGTCACATTTGATATTAATTAAAAACGAGAGAAAGAAAATTGTTAGGATTTATTATGCTCAGATAATACAATGGCTTCTAAATTTTCGTTTAATTTGACTAACGTTACTTATACAGGTTTCCAATTAAAGGTAATAATATCTCATCTCAACCGGCAGCTCTTGGTATTATTTTCGTCCAAAGAAACAAGAACTATTTATCAATTATCTCATTTTCTTTGTATTTGCAAGTGTGAGTTCCCTCTATGTATACCTGCCCATTGTTTAGACGCGTCAGCTCTTATGCCACGACTGATTGATAACTGAAAAAAAAGAAAAATAATAGTCATGACAAAAGAAATAGAGAAAGTTCTTGTAGGTCAAATAGAGAGCGCACACAGCTAAAGCTATTTTTATATCAACGTTCGACCACATCTTGTTTAATACCATGGTTTTTAAAGTGAGATTCCAATCGCACGATTTCTTGACGACGAGATAAAGGAAAAGTTATATCAAGTTTATAAAGAGAAAAACTTACAACACAAAATAAACTCATGCAATGAGAGCTCAGTTCACAGATGGTCGGTCTTGAAAACTTGCCAGGAAACGTTAGCCTGACACTTGTGATATACCGGTGAACATATACACAAGGGTACATGCAGTCACAATTACCGGTAAATAATAAATGGTTACTAAGTTTCAATAGTTGATCGGTCATTTTCGAAGAGATTTTGACTTAAAATCAAGTAAATTATCGTTAATACATATACGACTGTCAAAAGAAATTTCTAAAAGTTAAAAGTTTCAGGGGGAAAAATCTCGACATAATCAAATAATAAACAAATTAAAGCATATATCTAGATTCTAGAAGTCTAATTTCATTCTGGCAAATTAACTTATCCGACATACGGAAAGTATTTGTGATATTTCATTTTACCACAAATACTTATTGTACAACTATATATATATATATATATATATATATATATATATATATATATATATATATATATATATTATATATATATATTACATACATATACATATACATATATATATATATATATATATATATATATATATATATATATATATATATATATATTACATACATATATATATATATATATATATGTATATGTATATATATACATATATATATATTATATATATATATTACATATATATGTATACATTATATATATATATATATATATATATATATATATATATATATATATATATATATATATAATATGGAAGAATTTAGAAATACACTTTTGATGGCATTTGTGTTTTATAAATAAGACTTTCATAATGTGCAGCGGCCAATTTTGTGGAAAGTGATATGTTATGGATTTCCTCTTAAGTATGAATATTTGATTAAGTCTGTTCATGAGTATAGAAAGTGCAAAGATAATAGTGGAGTCCTATCAAACGAATTTCCACTGAACAGTGGAGCACTCCCAAGGGATTGTGTTGTCACCTATGTTGTTTATCCTCCGCATGGATTTTGTAATGCGTAGAACAGTTGGGGATGGTGGAGAAGAATTGGACTGGATTGGTAATAGGAAATTAGCTGACCCAGAGTATGCTGATGACGCTGTCCTTATCAACAGAACACCACAGGATTTGCAATGCTTGTTTACCAGAATGCATGAAATATCACAGGAGGTTAGGCTCTAGATAAATAGAAGAAAGAGATGATGAGAACGGAATATACAATTGAAGATGAAATATCATTAGAAGGAGAGAATTAATGAGGTACAATAATCTAAATATTTAGGAACTATGATCTTTAATAAAGGGTCTTTTGAATTAGAGTTTAATGAGAGATTGCAAAAAGAAGATCAGACAATGGGTAGGTTAAGTAAAGTTTAAATCAAAACGCCTGAAATTACATATAGAAATCTGGCAATTTATCAGTTCAGTGATATTTGTGTTACAAGAGTCGTGGAATGACAATGAAAGAATCTCCAACAGATTTTGTAGATTAGGAGAACAAAGCTCTCAGAAGAACACTAGAAGTTAAATGGCAGGGCAAGATTAGAAATGAAACTATAGCAGATTACTCGAGTGCCATATGTGGATGAAATCATGGTGAGGGGTAGATGGAGATTGTTTGGGCATGCTCTTCGCACTCCCCAAGAGAGATTACTTCACCAAATTTTTAATTAGGCTCCACAAGGAACTAGAAGAGTTGGAAGAAGACACCAGGCCTATATGGCTGAAGACTATGAAGCGTGAAGTAGGAGATGATGAATGGAGAAGTACTGATTTAAAAGCTAAAGATAGAGACGACTGACGAAATCTAACCAAAGCTCTTTGCGTCAATAGGCGTATGAGATGATGATGATTGAAAGATAGATAGACCGTCGATTGTAAGGTTAACGTTTATTAACTTGTCAATCTTTATAAAGTAAATCTATCGATTTCGTTGCCTTCATGGTGTTGGATTTAGCAAGCCTTGTACCAACATCTCTTTGTGCTCGCACGTGCAACACTTAACAATTATCGCTTTACTCGAAATAGGTGTCATTTTGTTTAAGTAGCGGAATACACTTAAAATAGAAAAGTGTGATACTAATTCTTGGTATATTTTGGAGCTGTCTTCGATATACATTTCATTAACATTTATAAACTGTCTGGACAATGTTTTCCCCATTTCATTTAAAAAAGTTACCCTGCTCCACAACCCAAAACTTCGAAAGCTCAATTTAGCAAATGTCATGATCTTAATATTCATAAAATTCAATCTTCACTTTTCCAACAGTAGCCACCACCGAGGAAGACATGACGAAGGAAGACAGCCAAGGAATTTGTGGAACCTGCCAAGGACCCGCATCCTTGAAGTGCACAGCCTGTGGCAATGTCTATTACTGCAGCAAAGAACACCAGAAGAAGCACTGGAAGATCCACAAGAAAGAATGCTTCCCTGTGGTCGAGCAGAAGGACCAGCAACAAGGGAGGTAAGGAATAAGATAAAATGTGCTGACAGAATTAAAAGGAAAACTTCCTCATATCAAGCTAATTGACTGATTCATTCATAGTTGCATGAAATGCTGACAGAATTAAAAGGAAAACTTCCTCATATCAAGCTAATTGACTGATTCATTCATAGTTGCATGAAATGGCGGTATCAATAAGCCAACCCTAACCATTTGCGTATTATGATGTTCAGATTCAAATAGTTATTCATCTCTCGATGATGAAATATATGTAATGACTATCAAGTTCAACTGTTGAATTTACTTGCTGCAAAGGTAGAGCAAATGGGATGGTTATCATTTTACCGAATATTTGCGAAATAAGAAGGAAGCTCGATAGATCGAGAAGATTTGATTTGATCTGCTCAATTACATAAGTCAGGTATCCCCAATTGGAACCCAAGTAAGGGCATACGTGACATAGCATCAGTATACAGCTGTTCCTTTGTGATATAAACCCATCAACGTCTTCCGCATTCTAAAGGTTTTAATCCCTCTATTGTCTCAAACGATCAAAGGAAAGTATTCTTTCTTCGCTCTTTTTAAACTAGTATACCCGAGCCGTCAAAAATCCCGTCTAAATAATTAGCTGGTTATGCACACACGCAGATTCAACCCTTCCCATCCCCTCCCACTACAACCCGCTGGTTCGGCAATTTGTGGGAGACTGTAGTTTCCGAGTGTATCTCTCCGAGTATACCCTCTCACCAGGATATGACTACTTTCTCTAAACCCTAATCGAGGGACGACTGAGCGTGACAGGCAATATATTTTATTATGTTATATTATATTATATTATATATAAACAAATATATTTGTATATATAAATATATATATATATATAAACAAATATATATATATATATATATATATATATATATATATATATATATATATATATATATATGTGTGTGTGTATATATATATATATATATATATATATATATATATATATATATATATATATATATATATATATATATATATATATATATACAGAGAGAGAGAGAGAGAGAGAGAGAGAGAGAGAGAGAGAGAGAGAGAGAGAGAGAGAGAGAGAGAGGTTGCTTCTTGTTATATGGGAGATGATAAGAAAGGATCATAGCACTTGAAAACCATGACACCCGAGGCTGACAGAAAACTATGCACGTTTTGTCCATTTCTCTATACTTATAAAAACAGTACTATAGTATTACCCTGTGTATAACACTGTTGGAATTTTTTATCTCCTTTGTTAGTGGGTATTAAAGCCCAGCGGATTCAGTGTCATAATTTTATACCATTAAAGGCAATAATGATTTATGCCTTCGTTAAAATGTTTGATTATATAACATAGTTAATGAAGGACCTTATACATCTACCTTCGGAATTAGTGCGTGGCACTCTACTTAGAAGGGTGTGAACCTCCACAATCTTACACTATCCCCTTCCTAAGGTCTTACTTTCCCTTTCCTGGAAAGCCTCCGAACGATGCTGACACTCCAGAGTTCGGAAGCGGATTCATTACTTCAAGAATCTATGCGCATTGGCCTGGTTTTACTTACGTCTCTTGATTGGTGTTTATCTGCCCACTGTTTGTATGAACTTCTCAAGTGTAAATAATAAAAGAAAAAGAAATAACGTAGAATATGTCAAAAAGGGTAAATGGTTGTTCATAAAATTTCTTAGCTTTATTCAATTGACTTTGGTAACATACATTGTGGTAACTTAAACTTCTACTGAGATATGGTCATCTTATGAAGAAATTTTACTTCAGAGGTTGTGGCAGTCTGTGGAAATTGTGCTGTTTCATCTTTAGTACTTTCTCTTTTATCTGTCTAGAAATCTGGGTTTCCTGTGTTTGTGTTGCTATCTCTTTTGGGGATACTTATTTTTGAAAACTTTTGTAAATTACAGTATTGGCCTATTATTATTATTATTATTATTATTATTATTATTATTATCATTATTATTATTATTATCATTATTATTATTATTATTATTATTATTATTATTATTATTATTATTATTATTATTATTATTATTATTATTATTACTATCCAAGCTACACCCCTAGTTGTAAAAGAAAGATGCTATAAGCCCAGGGGCCCCAATAGGGAAAAATAGCCCAGTGAGGAAAGGAAATAAGGAAATAAGTAAATGAAGAGACACAAATTAACAATAAATCATTCTAAAAAAGGCAACAACGTCAAAACAGATATGTCATATATAAACTATTAACAACGTCAAAAACAAATATGTCATATATATACTATAAAAAGACTCATGTCCGCCTGGTCAACAAAAAGTCATTTGCTCCAACTTTGAACTTTTGAAGTTCTACTGCTTTAACTACCCGATTAGGAAGATCATTCCACAACTTGGAAATAGCTGGAATAAAACTTCTAGAGCACTGCGTAGTATTGAGCCTCAGGATGGAGAAGGCCTGGCTATTAGAATAAACTGCCTGCCTAGTATTACGAACAGGATAGAATTGTCCAGGGAGATCTGAATGTAAAGGATGGTCAGAGTTATGAAAAATCTTATGCAACATGCATAATGAACTAATTGAACGACGGTGCCAGAGATTAATATCTAGATCAGGAATAAGAAATTTAATAGACCGTAAGTTTCTGTCCAAGAAATTAAGATGAGAATCAGCAGCTGAACACCAGACAAGAGAACAATACTCAAAACAAGGTAGAATGAAAGAATTAAAACACTTCTTCAGAATAGATTGATCACCGAAAATCTTAAAAGACTTTCTCAATAGGCCAATTTTTTGTGCAATTGAAGAAGACACAGACCTTAAATGTTTCTCAAAAGTAAATTTGCTGTCGAGAATCACACCTAAAATTTTGAAAGAGTCATACAAATTTAAAGAAACATTATCAATATTGAGATCCGGATGTTGAGGAGCCACCGTCCTTGACCTACTTACAATCATACTTTGAGTTTTGTTAGGATTCAACTTCATACCCCATAATTTGCACCATGCACTAATTTTAGCTAAATCTCTACTAATGGATTCACCAACCCCAGATCTACATTCAGGGGATGGAATTGATGCAAAGAAAGTAGCATCATCTGCATATGCAACAAGCTTGTTTTCTAGGCCAAGTAATGGGCCAAGAACACTACCCTGTGGAACACCGGATATCACATTCCTATACTCACTATGGTGCCCGTCAACAACAACTCTTTGAGATCTATTACTTAAAAAATCAATAATAACGCTAAGAAACGACCCATCCATACCATATGATCGCGTGCACATTATGAGTAATATAATAATAACAATAGCAATATTGGCGGATTCCCTTTGTTCATTCTTCGATTGTACATAGATTTTCTTGTTACTGTTCGTCACTACAACTAACTATGCTAATAATTTGGTTATTATATTTTATAATTTGCTTATTTTCTTCTCTCAATCTTTTGTTATAAAACCAAATTCTTTCATTGATATTTATTAAAATAAGAACAATATTGTTGCCGCTTTATTGTTTCATATTTATGATTTCTTTACTTTCAATCGTTGCTCTTCACAGCAATGTGCAGTTTCTAGCTCATATTAGGTTGAAAAGTATTGCATAAAAATCGTATGTATCGTACCACTGTGAATTCATTGACCACAAAATGTTGAGACCGGCCAAGGCGTATCATTATTTACATAGCCACCTTTATTTGTTACTGCTGCAATTAGTATATTAACATTTTATAGTAGTGCAATTTTCTGACGTTGTATCCAATTCTTTTCATTTTACTTACAACGAACCATGTTATGAATAGTGGTAATCATCTATGCCTTATTCCCTGAATTTCAGGTACCTTGTAGCATCCCGTGACATCCCAGCTGGTCATTTAATTTTGAAAGAAAAGCCAATAGTTTTAGGACCACCTTCTATATCCACTGCAATGTGCCTAGGGTGTCTAAACCCCATAACACAGCCAGATTTTCCAAAATGCCCCAGGTGTTCGTGGCCTTTGTGTTCCCCCGTTTGTGCTGAATCTCCACTACACGCAGGTGAATGTGCCTACTTGTCTACAGATACCGGTAAAAAATGTCCCCCACAAAACCTGGAGGAAACACCAAGGTATGACGTCATATTAGTCCTTCGTTGCTTGGCATTAAGAGAGAAAAAACCCGATGCCTGGAAAACTATAGAGTCTATGGTCAACTACGCGGAAAAATACAAAAAGGAGGAAGAACCTTATCATATGGCAACTGTAAAGTATATCTCAGAAATACTGACTGGCGTCTGTGATGCTGACTTGGTCCACAAAGTCAGGGGCGCCATCATCACTAATGCTATAAATACCAAAGGTCCCAAAGGACAATCCTTCCGAGGAATGTATCCGAAAATCTACCTTCTCAATCATTCCTGCCATCCGAATGTGACTCTGAGGTCTGATATCTACGGCTTTCTGTATATAAACGCTGCTGTTGACATCAAGAAGGGTGATCCTCTTCTCTTCAGCTATATCTCTCCAAGCTTGCCGCTGTGGCAGAGGCAAGAAGAGCTCCAGATGAATTATAATTTCATATGTACATGTGTCAGATGTACGGACCCAACTGAATTAGCGACATATTTTTCGAACCCAAAATGCCCCAAGTGTCACGACAGCTTCTTAGAACCTAGTCAAAACTATAAAGATGCATGGAAGTGCTCCAAGTGTGGAACCACAAAGCCTTTAAAAGATTTAATAAAAATGGCAGACAAGTTTATGGAAAATATTGAAGCTAAATCGGCCACAGTCAAAGATGCTGCTGAGTTGTTAGACAATGTAAACAAGGATTACCATCCAAAGCATTATGTCTGGCTGACAGCCGCTCAGGCCATTTTAAGAAACTTGGCAAGTAACAATGAAATAGAAGCTCTTCTCATCAAAAGAGATTTGTGGGAAAGTATAGTGCAACTCTTTTTCAAACTGGAGCCCGGAACCACAAGACGACGAGGTGGGTTTTTTATTATTGTTTTTTTTTTTTTTTTGGGGGGGGGGGCTTAACTACTGGCTGTTATAAAAGTTATTTCGATAGAACTTTTAAAAACGCTAATGTGCCAAATTAATTGGTTTTAAATATCTAAACCACTTCAATTAATCCCAAGAATCTTTAAATATTATTACAGCCACCTTTAGTCTTAAGCATTTGATTTTAGTTTTACTAAACACATTTTTTCCCTTTAATAACCATGCATACTTTTTTTCTTTTTTTTTTTTCAGGTGTGAGCCTCTATCACTTAGCGTGTGCAGAATTCGAAGTCTTCAAGGCCAAGAAATTACTGAAGCAACTGTCGCCTAGTGAATACCTTGCAGTCTTAACCAACGTTTTGTACCGACTGGACAGCGCTAAGGAAATTATTACTCTCGAAGCAGAGGACTCGTTTGAAAGACGCTGGCTCAAACTACTGGAGGAGGAGAGAGAAAAAATAAACAAGATTAAAGAGAAATTAGAGGAAAGTTGATGGAAATTTAATTTGCAGATTACCATCAAACGAATGATATCTTCTTACTCCGTGTTTGTCATACGACATATAGTAAGGGGGAAAAAGTAATCTTTTTATGTAATATAGATGGATGTGTGAATCTTCAATTAACGCTATCATCATATTCCGTTTTATTCGACTAAGAATCAAAGTTTACCTCAATAAACGTCTACAACGAAAAGGCGACGTTATAAAAATAGTTTTATTTACAGTATATACGTAACTTACATCAGTTGTTTATCGATATAGAATTGTAGTTTTTTTATTCGAGAAAAGATGTTTTCTACAAGATGGAAGAAGATTAAGAGGACCATCAATTTCAAAAGTTTTATTGCAAGTGGCAATTACTTGTAGCGAAAATGATCATAACATGTCTCTTAGCGGGAATAAAATCAGAGATGAATTTGAAAGGTAAATACTGTAATCAATCGTGACAAGAAACGAGTCCTTTTACGTAACTAATAGTAGTTAAGTCTTCAGAACGGCATTTAAGTATTAACGATGTAAAACATTACTGTAATTCCTTTTTGAATATTGAAAAATTAATTCGTCAAGTACCAGCAATGGAAGATAATCTAATTACCGACACAAACAGTCCAGTTGTAAAAAAGAACTAGTTGTTTGTATATAATAAACTTCGAACTTAAGTACCCCAGGTTATCCCAACTAATTGAATCTTAAATTTGATGATTTCAGTGTTTCGACAATAAGTCCCATAATAAAGTTTATCCGTGCATATTTGTTTAATTTCAATCACACGTTACTTTCTGCTTATTCAGCTTCCAAAATATTTGAAATCGGTTACAATTATTAAAATTATTTATCTTTAATTTCTCTCTTATTTTCTATTCAAGCTTATTTACAACCAGTTTTTGTTTATCTGAAATCCCTTTTCATGAACCATCAAAGATAACATCATATGTCTAGACAAATGAATGATTATTGTATTATTGCAAAGGTGACCAACGTTCATTTAACCTGAAGGGAAGGTTTTGAAACTTATTGAAGTAGTTAGTTGAAAGAAATGCCAAGGAGAGTTGCATAATCCTCTCAATACTTCAAAATTTGATTGTTTATGAATTATAAAAACTAGAGAAAAATATTATAAGAACTAGAGAAAAATATATCTTTACGTAGTTCAAATTCGAAATTACTAAATTACGTTTTCAGCAAAATCAAATAATGCTTAGAATTAACAGAATTTGTGATCTTAGGAGCGATAAAACGATCTAGTCCATTACTAAATTGATCTTGGCAGCAAAGCGTGGGGTATTTACTAAGAATATTTTCCAGGGAATTCAACTTCTTATAATGCAAATATAGTTTTGGAAAAAAAAAGAACTTTGTTTTAGCCTCAGTCCTGGTATTTTTACTCTGACCTTAAACATGTATTTTAACATGGATCACTGGGTCATCTCAGAAACATTACTTTTGTAAAGAAATATCTGGATGAATAGACCTCTGCAACTTTTCTAGTATTAGCTTTCCAAAAGTACAACTTAAGAAGTTACAAAACATAATAAAGAGGAGAAAGACAAAAGTGTGTTGTACTACGAGAAAGAATTACTCCTGTATTGACTGAGCAAAACTGGCAAGAATAATCTTTAGGATATGTGCAACTTGTCAAGATATCAGAACTAGATACTAAATAAACAATTAAGTGGTTTGCCAAACAAGCTACTAACAAATCGGGTCGGCATGAGATTAGTTACGGATGGCTTCAAGCTACTGGAGCCAAGATGCGCTGAGACTGTGGGTTCTAGAGCTTTCAAACATGCTGCCCCAAGATTACATAACAAGCTCCCAATTTACATCAGAAGGACTGATGGCATAAAAGCTTTTAAGAAGTTGGAGACTTTCTTGTTTACCGAGCATTTGACAATTTACGCGTATTTCTATATTCGTTTTTCCAATTCCTTGAAAGAATGTATATGACAAACTAATCTCGTGGGTCCTGCAGTGCGCAGGGACCTTCCAAGTGAAGCGGGCCAGAAAACACTCTTCAACTGAATTAAAAAATTAATGATATTCATATGCAATTTTAACGATTGGAATATTGTTCATAATTGATGCTATGTGTTGCAATATTTTTATTTAGGATCGGTAACACATCAAATATTAGCACAGTAGTCAATAGGTGATTTAATAATTACCCAGAGGACTAACATCTAGTCAGATTTCAGTTACAGTTCTGAACTCAGGTGAATTTGTGTCTGCAGTTATATAGAATAGACTGATGTCAGACTCTCCCATTGACGTAACATTTCATAAGTTTTGAAAAGAAGTGAAAGTTAAGTTTTTTTCACTCAAGACTCTCGAAGAGATTTTCAAGGTAATATAAAATGTAAATCTCAGTACACTGGTACAGTAGATGGTTTGAAGATACAAAATAAAAGAAACAACTTTCGTATGTATTATAATAAAAAGCAAGCATTAAAGTAAGGTTACGTGGGATAACATTTTCTTAACCTCAAAGAGAGAAAATGTCTACATCATTTCACGAAATTATACTTTTGTTAAAGTCATTACCATACAGAGGTAAAGTGTGTCCTTGTTAAATGAAAATGCTTAGCCCCGTTTTAAGGAAATTAATCAATATATGGCCATGACATGTTGAGTCAACGGTTGTGAAAAGACAGCGAGAGAGAGAGAGAGAGAGAGAGAGAGAGAGAGAGAGAGAGAGAGAGAGAGAGAGAGAGAGAGAGAGAGAGATCAAATAAAAAGGCAGGGAAAACAAAGTTCTTAATCCGACAAAGATAAAAAAAAAAATTAAGAGTAACAACTAAATGTAAAGAGCTAAACGGGTTAAACACATAAACCAGTGATTTCAAGATCTCACTTGATAATCTTATTAGGCTTAAATCTTTCTGACGTCACAATACCTGTAATAACAGACATTACATCCTGGTTCATTAACAGGAGTTACGATGAACTTAACCATCCATGGTTCGTTTCTTAAGACACCGTTCGTTCGAGTCAATATTTACATAGTGGTACCCAAAACCTTGGTGGTACCTTTCTCCGCCCACGTGCCTGTCTTTGACGTCAGTCTTCACTGGGAAATACCTTGGAAAGTCGAATCTCATTTTTCACGCCCATTTATTTTTCAATTAAGTGCGGAATACTACAATTACTACTATTACAACTAATAATAATAATAATAATAATAATAATAATAATAATAATAATAATAATAATAATAATAATACGTAAATGTGAATAAAGTGTTGAAAAGAATTAGCTCAATATCACCAAATTTTAATTCAACAAGTGACAAAAGACTATCCAAACATTCACCAGTTTACAACCAAGCCGTCTACGGGATGGGTATTACGCAAATTGGTAATAGCTCAAGGTATAGAAAACGCACACCAATAGCTCAAGTTGAATTCTTTGGTGAAAACTAGTTAATTCAAGACCATTTGTAAAGCGAAACAAATGTACCGAGTGATAGCAGTACAGTAACTAATTGGGCTGCAATAACGATAAAACGCCTTTAGCAGTGTTTTATCTATATCCTTAAATTTTTCATGCTTAAAAATAATGACATATCTAAAGCCTCCACATGACGTAGGTAATAAATGCACTGTATAAAACGGCAACAAAATGGATCAAACGATACTGTTAACATAATGCTTTGTCAGTTTTATTACACAAGATAAAGACAAAGCCATATTTCTTTTTCTGAAATAAATAACACCAATTTATGTCTTCAGTAAATCTCAAGTAAAGACGTGGTGTTAGAAAAATACAAGAAGATATACTCAAGATCATTACGAGATTCAAGAGGGGCGCTCACTCAAGTGATAACTCGGCCTTGAAAAGAAGTTAGGGCCAATGGTATTCAGACGAATGCAGATAAAACTGAGACCAAGTCTTAGTACCAGTTGAAAAGGACTACCTATACTTAATGCCAAATACAAGTGATAAATTTCACTTGAGTGAGTCACGGTCTATAAGAGATTTGTTTTAGTTTCGCAGAATAGTTTTTTTAGTCTTATACAAACGTGTTTCTCCTTACAAGATTTTGTATAGATACAGTCATTTGATATCAAGAATGGTGGTGTAATGTATACATTATAATATAACATTAGAGCAGCCTACAAAGGGTAACTAAAATCTGTAGGAATTTTAAATCATGTTTTTATCTTATCCAATAAAAATAGTCCCACCAGTTTACAAAGTAAGGATTAATCACGAGGGGATCCTCTTTTATAACATCTCGCCTTTCAATACCATTAAAAGGTTTTGAATATTCTAATTATGTGTTTATTTATACGACACAGGATTAAGATATCAAATTGCTTGGATTTTGTTATTCATTCATATCTGAACTAGAAAGATCAAGACTCGTCATGAATGTAGATAGTTTAAAAACAAGATACGTTATCAATGTCGTGAAGTAAAAAGAGGAAACATTAAAACTGTTCATAAGATACTGGTGCTTTTAAAATGTATTACTTCCCATACTATTCTCGACTACATTTTCATTCAGATTCTTATACAAGTCTTCGGCTGTTGTCCTTCATTTCTTCCATTGTAATTTCTACTAAACTCACTTCAAGTTTCGCCCATTGTAATTTTATATGTGTTTTGTCACTGAGGTATCGGCATAAATATTTTCCCTCTTGGAGCTCATGGGTTTATAGTATCCTGCTTTTCCTACTAGGGCTGTAGCTTAGCAAGTAATAATAATAATAATAATAATAATAATAATAATAATAATAATAATAATAATAATAATGGCTTCATGCATATCAGTCAATCTGACCATAGCCTCCACTCTTCTAATTCTCGTCTAACTTCAGTATTCATGACTATATATATTTTCTATTTAAAAAACACATTTAGATAAATATTAAAAATTTCTATTATGAATACACTATAGGTAAAATAAAAAAAATATTTATGTAAATATACTATGATGTATATGTTATAAATTGCATGATTGTAAATATGTATTTCATAATAAGAGATAAAAAAAATTTTTATAATATTTTCTCCAGTATTTCCCCATTTGTAAACTATTATCTAAATCAACTGCTACCCTCGGCTATTAACAAGCAGTACTAGCATTACTCTCCTCTTTCAAGGTATCATATGATCGCTGTTACTTTCAGCAAATCTTTAGTTTATTCATAGAAAAATGTAAGAAGACGAACTCGGGATCGTTGCGAGATTTAAAACTTCTCGCTCTGGCAATCAGTCATATGAATAATCATACATAATAGAATTAGGTATATAATTTTCTTAATCATTCTTATAGGCCAGGCTTTCCCTCAAATTTATAGGCCACGATCGATACGATGTAACGGGAGAAAAAGTTTAATATATATGTATATACAAACATGTATATATGTATATGAGCATATTCACATATACATGCATACATATATAAATAAAAATATATATGTGTATATATATAAATATATATAATATATATATATATACAATATATATATATATATAATATATATATATATATATATATATATATATATATATATATATATATATATATATATATATATATGAATATATATACTGTATATATATAATATATATATGTATATATATATATATACATATATATAATACATATATATAAACAATGTATATATACAATATATATATATATATATATATATATATATATATATATATATATATATATATATATATACATATATATATATATATATATATATATATATATATATATATATATATATATATATATATATATATATATTTATGTGTGTTACGATATACATACATAACCCTTCAATATTCATTCTAAGTAAAATCTATGCAGCAATGCAGGATATTTTACTACACACGTAATGGAAGAACATTTTTTATCAGATGTTGCCATTAACTCTAATATACGGTAGAAGACAGAGCTTCTTGTCTCTCAGAAGTGAAACCAACATTATCTTGATATAACGGTTAAAACTGTTCCACTCCAGTTAAATAAAATGACAGAGAGAGAGAGAGAGAGAGAGAGAGAGAGAGAGAGAGAGAGAGAGAGAGAGAGAGAGAGAGAGATAGAGAGAGGTGGGGGCTGCATGCTTTAAATAACATTCCGACGTCTTGACAATAGTTACTCATGTATCGTATCTTATCATATGACGTCACAAACTATTTCCCGGTTGTTAAACATAAAAG
>NC_090731.1:130896966-130929466 GCF_036898095.1 Palaemon carinicauda
TGGTCAAGGAAGCCTGAATTAGTTTCTCCCCTTCCTTATATGCACTCTTTCGGTTGCCGGGCTTGGAGGTTGTGTATATCCCGGCATCCATTCTATTTTTCTTCTAAGTGCTGTACTTGTCCCGGCTGCCGGCCTATGAGGCCGGCAGCCGGGCAGGTGTAGTCTTCTGGTTCTTTTGCTGCCGGCCGGCTTATGTCAGCCCTTGTCTGCCGGTCACCAAGAGTGTGGCCGGCAGCTGGGTACTACCTTGTGTAGTTGCTGGCCGGCAGCCATTGCCAGCCAACACTGGCTGATACCGGCCGGCAGTTGCTGCCGACCGGCACAGGCATTTGAACCAGAGGGCTGCCGCCCTATAGCTGTTAAGTAGTATACTTTAAAGCTAGTTGTGGTGTGTGCCGGCCGGCAAAGGCAGGCCGGCACACATCCCCCTATACTGTACTAGTATTCTTCTGTATAGCATATAATAGTAAGAAGAAAACTATAGTAAGGGTTTTGGTACAGCACTGTATCTTCTAACACTATTGTGTTTTCTTGCACACCCCTTTGCTGTTGCCCTCAGATAGGAAGCTGAGTTCTTCCCTGTCTATTATCCAGGATTTTAAAATCATTGCTTAGGTGTGAGCTCCACCTGTTTCCTCTGGAAACCTTGCATTGGTTACTCTAGAAGAGATAAACTATTTTTGATTTTATTATCTGGAAAGCTGCAACAATGGGTTGTGAGGGAAACACAAGTGTGTGTCTTTCCTTTCTGAATTGTTATGCTATACTATGCATATCCAGTGATACATAGTTCACTTGATACTCATGGAAATTTCTTCTCTTTACAGAAAGACACTCCGAAGTGGGGAAGTGCTTTCTGCAATGTCAGCAGCAAGAACCTCTGCGGACATGAGTTTTGTAGGAGACACGCAGCATACGCTGTCTCCAAGGATGATCTCCGGTATTGGGACCCTCAGGTATGTACTGTGTGCACTAACCTGATTAATGAGACAATTAAATAGCTAGGAAGAAGCTTCGTACCTGGGTAAGGGGCTTCCAAAAGAACACTTCTGGCCCTTATCTTCCAAGTGAGAAGATGAGGGCGTATCCTTTCCCTAAGGCATCAGCTGATGCAGTGATTCCCCAGCCTCAAGAGGAGATCCCCTAAGTTCAGATCCAGGTGGATGCTGAAGTCGCGGTCGCGATGCAAGACATCCAGCTAGATGACAGGATGTCTGATGTGGACGGGTGTCAGGAGGAAGACCTCCTGGCAGAAGCCCAGGATGAAGTTCAAGCCCCGCTACATCGGCCGGTCTCCCAGTAGAGCTGGGACAGGCCCTCTCTTCTATTGTTGGAATGATCCAACAAATGCAGAAGGAGAATCAGGAGAAGGCGGCTGCAATGGAACTGCGAATGCAGTGCCTTGCAGAATCACATGGGCCCCAGAAAAAGCTCAATGTGAAAGACCTTCCCTTGTGCTCAGATGCTAACCCATGGAGGTATGCTGAGCACATGCCGATGACAACTGGAAAGATCGTCATCTCGGATAAGCTGGGCTCAGTTCCCCTGGAGGGTGGAATTCTGGCCCAGCAAGGCATCATATCCGGACTGTTATGTCCGGCTGAGGAAGGAACCAGCTTCAAAGGAGGAGACAGAGCCGAAGGATGTCATAGTGATGGACCATGCTAAGGCTCAAGCTCTACTTTCATCCTCGATGAAAGAGAGGGGCTTCTCTAACTCAAAGGTAGCTGCATTGAATAGGAAGCTCCCTTCCTTTGTGTCCTCGCCTACTAGAGCCTTCCCCTTTTTACAGAAAAGGTTTCTGGCTGTACTAAAAGCAATCGAGGCCGGCAAGTCTTGCCCCTCCCTAGAGGAGTGTAAACCCTTGTCGCTGGCCCTGCCTATGGACTACAAAGACTGGAAGAACGTCCATCTTACGTTCTCAGTGGGAAAGTTGGAGGCTGATATTGCCGGACGTCAGTTCGGCAAGGACCCCCCTAAGCTGTCTGACTTTCTTTTGCGAAGTGAGTTCGATACAAAAGAAAGACTGACTGCCTCAATGTCTCTTCAGACTACTCTCGAGACGATGGCAAGTGACCCCAAGGTCCATGAAATGTTCATGGTAGTGGCCAAGCCTCATCTGGCCACAGTGACGAAGGACCTTTATGGCTTCGTCAAGGCAAGGAGAGCTTGTAGGGAGTTCGTGTTTACCTCGGCTACGGTGAGGCACGAGCTAAAGAAACTAATCTCCTCCAACATTTGGGGAAAAGACCTTTTTCCCTACCGACTTGGTCAAAGAAGCTGTTGATAAAGCCGCCTTGGAGAATAGAAACCTTCTCCAGAAGTGGGGCCTGGCTATCAAAAGAAAGTCTTCCCCGGATGAGGGTTCTCAACCAAAGAAGAAGACTATGAGGACTAGGCTACCGTCTCGGCCAGCCAAGCCTCTTAGACAGCAACAGCAACTGCAATTGCCATTGCCCCCAGTGCCCCAGATCGTGGCACAAACCCCGACCACCTTTCAGTGGGTACCCCAGGCCGTGTCGACACAGTCCACGGCATTCACCCCAGCGTTCGAAGGGCAGTCTACTTCCTTTCGAGCAAAGCCTAGAGGAGCAGCCAGAGGCTCGTCTAGACGCCCCTCAAGGGGAAGGGGATTCAGGGGTGGTCATGGTCAGGAAGGCAAGACCTCAGGACGGCAGTCCAAGCGAGGTGATACCGGTAGGAGGGAGACTTCTGAAATTTCGGGATCGGTGGACCTTCGATCCCTGGGCCCACAGCCTACTCAAGAATGGACTGGGCGGGAGCTGGTACAGCACTCCACCCCCGTGCCTTCGGCTTTTCCAACACTCCACCCCCGTTATGGAGGAGTACGTTCAAGAACTGTTGGAGAAAAAGGGTGAAGCCCATCAATTTCTAAGGGAGGCTGTTTTGTGTTCCCAAGAAAGACTCGGAAAAGCTCAGAGTCATTCTGGACTTGTCACCACTTAACAAGTTCATAGTGAATTGCAAATTCAAAATGCTAACACTGCAACACATAAGGACCTTACTGCCCAGGAGGGCATATTCCGTCTCTATAGACTTGTCAGACGCCTACTGGCACATTCCAATTAGCCATCGACTCTCCCCCTACCTAGGGTTCAGGCTACAACGAAGACTATACGCCTTCGGAGCCATGCCATTCGGGCTAAACATAGCCCCAAGGATTTTTACGAAGCTTGCGAGCGTAGCTCTCAAACAATTTCGCCTAAAGGGAATTCAGGTAGTAGCCTACCTGGACGACTGGTTGGTGTGGGCAGCATCCGAGACAGAATGCTTGCAAGCTTCCAGTCAAGTGATCCAGTTCCTAGAGTACCTAGGCTTCAAGATCAACAGAAAAAGTCTCGACTTTCTCCATCTCAAAAGTTCCAGTGGCTGAGAATCCACTGGGACCTTTTGTCACACCGTTTCTCCACCTCGGCGAAGAAAAGGAAGGAGATAGCGGGTTCTGTCAAGAGACTTCAAGATTCCGAAAGGATATCAAGACACGAGCAGGAGAGAGTACTGCGCTCTCTCCAGTTTGCTTCGGTGACAGACCCAGTGCTAAGAGCACAGCTAAAGGATGCAATCGGAGTTTGGAGAAGTTATGCATCAAACGCGTGAAGAGATCTGAGAAGATCAGCCGCTTCGGCTAAGTACTCTTCTCAGGCCTTGGTCCCAAGCCAGACATCTAAAGAAGACAGGTTCTTTTTCAGCCACCTCCCCCGTCGGTGACGATTCACTCAGACGCCTCGAAGGAGGGATGGGGAGGTCACTCTCATCGGAAAAAAAGTCCAGGGGACTTGGTCCAGGCTATTCAAGACCTTTCACATAAAACTTTCTAGAAGCTAGGGCAGTGCTCCTTACCTTAAAGAAAGTCTCCCTGCGTCATTCGATCCACATAAGGTGGTGATTGACAGCGAGGTAGTTGTGAGATACTTGAATCGACAAGGATCGAGGTCACCACCTCTCAACCAGGTGATGTTGGCCGTCTTCTGATTGGCGGGAAAGAAGAAGTGGTACCTGTCGGCAGTTCACCTTCAAGGAGTCCGCAATGTGACAGCGGACGCTCTATCCAGGTTCACACCGATAGAGTCGGAATGGTCCTTAGACGCAGGATCATTCTCCTTCATTCTGAATCAGTCCCAGAACTGCAGATAGACCTCTTTGCGATGAAAGACAACAAGAAGTTGCCCCTGTACGTGCCCCGTACGAGGACCCCTTAGCGGAAGCAGTGGACGCGATGTCCCTCGACTGGAACAGATGGTCCAAGATTTATCTGTTCCCTCCTCACAACCTTCTGTTGAGGGGCCTCAACAAACTGAGATCCTTCATAGGGTAGCGGCAATAGTGGCCCACAAGTGGCCGAACAGCGTGTGGTTCCTCCTGGCATTGGAACTGTAGCTGAAGTTTGTACCACTACCAGATCCAGTTCTGACCCAGCGAGCCCAGAAGTCAACTGTCTGCGCTTCATTACAGAAAACCCGGACCCTGCAGCTCATGATTTTCTCTCCCTAGCGGTGAGAAAGCGTTTCGGGATTTCGAAACCCAGTATAGACTTCCTTGAGGAATATAAGTGCAAATCTACTAGAAGGCAATATGAGTCATCTTGGAGAAAATGGGTGGCCTTTTGTCAAGGCGAAGATTCCGCAGGAGATCTTGACAGACTTCTGCTTATCTTTTTTCCCCACCTCCATGGTCAAGGGTTGGCAGCGAACACGATTTCAGCATGTAAGTCTGCTTTGACAAGACCCATTCTATATGCCTTCCAGGTCGACCTAGGTAACGAGATCTTTAATAAAGTCCCGAAAGCCTGTGCTAGGCTCAGACCTTCAGCACCTCCAAAGCCCATTTCATGGTCTTTAGACAAGTCTTCATTTCGCTTCTCTGTTGAGCAATGAAGAGTGTGCGTTAAAGGATTTGACACAAAAAGTTATTTTCCTATTTTGCACTCGCGTCCGGGGCCAGGGTTAGTGAGATTGTAGCCTCTCGAGAGAGGCAGGTCGTGTTCAGTTCCTGGATGGGGAAGAACTGAACCTGTTTCCGGATCCTACGTTTCTCGCCAAGAATGAGTTACCCACCAACAGGTGGGGTCCCTGGAGAATCTGGCCTCTGAAAGAAGATGCATCTCTATGTCCAGTAGAATGCCTAAAGGTCTATCTTCATAGAACTTCAGACTTCAAGGGTGGTCAACTATTCAGGGGAGAAACATCAGGCTCAAATTTATCTCTGAATCAACTCAGAGCGAAAATCACATATTTTATTCGCAGAGCGGATCCTGACAATACACCCGCAGGTCACGATCCGAGGAAAGTTGCCTCATTCTTAAATTTCTTTAATTGTATGGATTTTGAACATCTCCGTTCATACACTGGCTGGAAGTCTTCCAGAGTGTTCTTTCGCCATTATGCGAAGCAAGTAGAGGAACTAAAAGAGATCTGTGGTAGCAGAGGGTCGCGGTGTTAACCCTACTGTTTAACTCTGCGAGGAACAGTGGTCTTAATTGGGATGATTAATTCCAGGGTGAGTGTGTAGTTACATACTGTACTACAAACTAAGTGAGGGCACTGTGTTGCCCATCCAGACTGTTCCATTTCCGAAGGTGAACCTAGCATAAGTGCAGACATGTGTGCCGAGCGTTTCTAACGCTAATGTCATTGATTTGTAATACAGGCTTTTATGACTTTGATACCTCGGTATCTTAAAAGTGGCATCTAATGTTTTTTCTTTCAGACAAACAAGCTCTGTTTACTATCATACTTATGCTTATAGTTTTGGGTTAACCTCTTCTTATATATATATATATATATATATATATATATATATATATATATATATATATATATATATATATATATATATATAATTGTGGTTAACCTGTCTATTTATTGCCTGTCAATAATCTGGTTCTTGAGAACCTTGCGTCTCCTTCACCTGTGTCAATTTATTGGTATAATTGAGCATTCATTCTATGTACCTTATCTGGGATAATTCTAATAGAATCGTTCCTTTATGCAAGCTATGTTGCATTGGTTTTCCTCCTATGCGGATATAAAACCTTTGTCCAATACAAGTATTGTGCGGAAAACTGGTCGATATTTCATATTGACGCAGTGGTCCTTTACAAACTATGCTTTACTTAATATAGGGCGAGACCACTATATTAGCTTGCCTGGTATTCATACATAGATATATGTACTCTTCGAGACTTTTCCAGAGTCTAGTAGGACTCTTCCCTGTAGGGGGCAGGAAGCTTTAACATAGTTTATAGTTAGTTGAAAAGATGTATAACGGTAACATCTTAGGTCTCTAGGTCTAGTCGACCGGAAAAAAAAAAAAAAAAAAAAAAAAAAAAAAAAAAAAAAATTACCTCCGGGGAGTACGGCACGTTCTGAGAATCCACAGATACAGTAATGCTCTGGCACACTTCCATCAGGACGACATGGCTTGAGCCCAAAAAACGGATTTTGAGCGAAGCGAAAAATCTATTTTTGGGTGAGATGGCCATGTCGTCCTGATGGACCCGCCATTGCCTTTCTAAGAAAGGGCTGTAGGACCCCTCCCTACATACAGTATCTGTAGCACCTCGTGTACGCTACAAGGAATACAGATGGCGCCAGGATTGGCGCCAGAGCACGCATACGAATCGGGGGATAGGGAAGCCTTGGGAGCGGCTCCCCTTTTTCTTTCCCGAATTCGTATCTCGTCAATCACCTCCTACGAGACGAAATCTCTGTCCAGGATGTAGATTGCCATGTGACGTGTCTAGAATACGTCGTCTGATATGTCGCGATATCCCTTTCACGAGGGATACTCGCTCCAGGAGTTAGAATTCTGGTACCTTAAGGTAAATTCTCTGGGAATATCGCCGTAGTTGTAATATACCCTAGGAAGCTACCCTATAGGAACTTCCATCAGGACGACATGGCCATCTCGCTCAAAATCCGTTATATATATATATATATATATATATATATATATATATATATATATATAGATATATATATATATATATATATATATATATATATATATATATATATATATATAAATATATAAATATATATATAAATATATATATACATATATATATGTATGTATGTATATATACAGTATATATATATATATATATATATATATATATATATATATATATATATATATATATATATATATATATATATATATATATATATATATATATATATATATATATATGTATACATATTGAGTCAACCAATCTAGCCTATTGTGTTCGTTGTGGCAGCAATGATAAAACGGGGTTAAAACTTTTAATGCACCAAACAACTTTGACAATGACAAAAAAATCTAAAGACAAAACCAAATCCTGGCGCAGGCGAAACGTTCACCACGACTTGGGGTCCCTAATGTATACAGCAAACGTTTTTTTGTTTTTTTTTTTGGACTTTGAGTGTGACCGCAATCGAACAATTTTTCTTTTTGCCGTGTGGAGTTTTTCTGATAAATATACAAGAAAGATAAATACTTTGGGTGTTTGCAAGTGGTTTGCTGCTGTCAGTTTATACTATAGATGTCGAATGTTTATATTGCTAAATTATTTGAAATGAGGAAATTATGGGAAAATAACGTTATTGTAATCAAAGCTTGCAAGATAATTGATTTTCATTGTCAGCAGATTTTAAAATTCAAATCGGACTTTAAGGTTAATAAAGTTAATAGAATATATTTTTATACTTTTCCGGCTCAAATTTGATTCACTACCTTAAAATGAAATGTTCCACTACTTTACGCTTAGATGCCACATCGATGTAAACTATTTCAATGATAGGTGCTGTGAAATAAATATCTATTTCAGTAGACAGATATGTGACCTGCAAAAGGCCTCTAAGATTTCCTTTAAAATCACTTACTTAATCACCAAAACACTTGATAAAATATGAGGGTAAACGTTGATGTGGCAAAACTTTTAAAATAAATAGATGTTCTCCAGAATTTCAGATTGATTTATCAATGAAAGACACTGTTTCTTTACTTTGCTTTGACTGGGATCTATGACACTGATCACATTATGTATTCATAGTTTAGCCTTAAGTAATTTCGAACAAATAGCTTAAAGTATGTTCCTGATTTACTTCGATTATTTTAATCACCATTGAAATCACCCAGAAATAAAAAAAAACTGCACAGATTTTCGAATTTGAAAAAAAAAAAAATGCCAAGCCAATCGGATTTCCCTAGACAACACTAATCTTCGTGTCTCTTAACAAGCAAAGCAAAGCAAAGGAGATTTTCTCGTAATTGTAAACCTATTTGCATAGCCTCCGCAGTCAATAACCTACAGTACGCATTGCACCAAGTCTAAGGCAAGATTGTAATTCACACTACAGCTTCTCACAGACACTCGGCCCGGCAAATGAAAATTTCTTATGGACGGTTATTGTAACATACAATATCTTTGTAAAATGTTGCCAAGACTCTTACATTATGATTCTCTCTCTCTCTCTCTCTCTCTCTCTCTCTCTCTCTCTCTCTCTCTCTCTCTCTCTCTCTCTCTCTCTCTCTCTCTCTCTCAATAAATAAATAAATATTTCAAATTGCTCGCAAATAGCATAATACCTGTGCGTCTATATATATACACACACGAAAACACACATATATACATATATATACAGATATGTGTGTATATATATATATATATATATATATATATATATATATATATATATATATATATATATATATATACATGTGAGTATACACATACATAATACATAGGTTTATATATATATATATATATATATATATATATATATATATATATATATATAATCATATATATATATATATGTATATGTATATAATATATATATATATATATATATATATATATATATATATATATGTGTGTGTGTGTGTGTGTGTATGTATATAATACATATATATATATATATATATATATATATATATATATATATATATATATATATATATATATGTGTGTGTGTGTGTGTGTGTATATAATATATATATATATATATATATATATATATATATATATATATATATATATATATATATATATATATATATATACACGTATGTGTACGAGTTACTTTGTAATTACTTCAATAACAATTAGATTTTACCTGCTTTCTATAGTTATACTCCGCAAATAACTTCAAATTGTTGATATATGGCTTAAACCAAGAAATTATACATTTGCTTTGCAACGTGCCTGTAGATATATTACGGTACGTTGAATGTAATGCACCCACTGCCTTTACACTAAAAAAAAAAAAATAAATAAAAAAAAAAATAAAAAAATAAAAAAACATTCTGAACGTTTTATGTTTTGTACAGCAAATATAAACATTTTATTAGGCTAATTCTCAAAGTGTAAATATATTTGACATTACTCCAAAACGTTTTACGGAGTCAATTGATCACAACTCCTTTTACTATAAAAGTTTTAACCCCATCGTAATAGTGCTTAAGAGGCAATGGCCACAAATTGTTGCTTACAGATGACTATTATTGACAGTAGAAGGAAAATGTTGAAACAAACTAAGTTTCACATGAAAATTATACAATCATGGATATGAAAATGATACGAATAAAGAAATAACAATTATTACCTGCCAGAAATTCGGCGCATGATGGTTCGAAATCCAAGATATCTTGACCGCACTTGGATAAATCTGGGTCGCTTCCATTGCTAATTACCGTCGCATTGTAAACGCTGGTAGTCAACACCGAATCGAATTCGTCCATCGTTGGTGTATTCTGTCCTAGATCTTGTATTTTTTCAATTGATAGGATTGTATGCTGAGTGCAAGAAATTATACTTTCCACTTAATTTTCTTGACTACGAATAAAAACAAAATTTGGCAACGAGTATGTTATAGTTATGTAAAGTTATTGCACGGGTCTTTTTTTATCACTTTAGTGTGTACTTTTTAGTACCTCTTTTAGTTAATAATTTGCATAAAAATATAAACGTCACTGGAAAATTACGAACCAAGGGCATTTATAGATATATTGAATTCAGCGAAAACACTTAATATTTCTTGGTCAACAAAATGTACGCACAGATCAAAATGAATCACTCAAGACACAGCCACACTGTCGTAAACACCTTTCGCCGAGAAATCTCGAGGCCAAATGACCTTTCTTCGTAAAACCTCCACAGAGAAAGACTACTCCTCCAGCTCAGTCAAATTACATCGTCATCGTTACTGGCAGCGTGGGTACGACACCTTCAACTGGGAAATGCCTTGTTACGTCACATGACTCCCCAGTGCTGGAAGACGTGGACAAACATATTGCACTTGCAGATATTCCAAGAACTTTTTCAACACAGCTCTTCTATTCGTTTGTAATGAAATTTCACAATGAAATTCTGAACTAACTGCATTATAAATGCCAAAGTTAATCTGTACTATAAATCAAGTCAAAGTCAGCAATTACTTATATACTTTAACTTTCGATAAGAAAGATAAGACCATCAGTTGACAGGCTAAATCCTAGGTTAAGGGATTCCAAATCAATTTTGTTCTTAAAACAGAAGCAGATGAAAGGAACCAGATCTTCGGTCCTCTCCTTTCAGTCATCCTTCCCTTTCAACTCTCCTCCGTGCCCGTCGTACCAGAGAATAAGACCAGAAAATTAGGACTGCTCCAATTACATTCACTGAAGGGCGTTGCTGCAATTTCTCCAGGAGTACTTTTCATTTTAGAAGATCCTGGAAAGACAGAGTGTAATGAATGACATTTTAATTAATATGCGAATCAAATTTGGTTTACGCGAATTTAAAATTATTACTATTGACAAATACATTTCCTAGCTAGTAAATTCAATATGAGTATGCGTGGTTACGCATATAAAATAAACGTTTTCCTTTGAGAGAGAGAGAGAGAGAGAGAGAGAGAGAGAGAGAGAGAGAGAGAGAGAGAGAGAGAGAGAGAGAGAGAGAGAGTGTTAATAAATTACAAACTCCCACTCAAAAATTTGCTTAATAAGCCAATTTCATTACTAACTGATTTTGTAATTGTTAATAGTAAATGTGTTTAAAGTCACGGAAAATACTGGTTGAGGGCAATTTTATTTCAGCAAACCAAATCATCGTTCTAAAATGGAAAAGCCAAAATTTCTTGGAATTTATTTCTAAACCACGTATAAGACTTAAGTCTGGAGATCAACAACCATTTTTTCTATGTGTGCTACTAACCTTAAGCCAATTATCGAATATTTTTTTTCTACAATGACAATCTAGCCAAAATGCTTTAGCCTAGCCATATTTTTATATTACAGTACAGAGTGATAATATACAGAATAAAAAGCCTTGATCATTCTTATCAACTATTTATTGCCGGCTGTAATGTTTATAAGGACCTATAAAAATAAATCTCTCTAATGTTATCATTTCATATAATTATGTAAGCCGAAAATAAGAAGGAATCAAAGGTCGCCTGTAACGCTGGCAGAGCACAAGCACAGTAGGGTTAGGTTCGTTCATTAATTTTTATATAAAAAAAAAAAATTTAATTTCAATATAGTTATAGCCTATTATTTACATAGCACCTCACTCTTCGTTCATAAGTGTTGCGGTTTTAAAACTGTCATTCTCAAACAGATATACAAAAAGTAACATGGTCTCTCAAAAAAGATTGTTTTTAGATAATTTTGTTTTTAAATAAAAACAACACATATTGTAAAGATTTGTAAAAAGATGTATAGTAGTAATGAGTTCCATTTATAACATTCTATTTAATGTACTTTCAAAAATTATTTTTTTATTTTTCCAATTTCATTTCGGCCTTTTAGGCTGTGTAAAATAATGTTAATTGCAGTGGTAAGATTTGGAACTCCTTCGAACCTAGAATGAGAAACATATTTATTTATCTAAAAAGAATGCTAAATTAATTTTGTTTTAAATGAAGATAAAAAGCAAACCTTCAAGAAAAAAAAAACTGCAGTAATTATAAATTCTTGTCAACTAATGTTAAACATGGTCGTTACTGTTTTGCTACGAAAATCCAAAAGGTTAGTTATCAAGAGTTTTTCTATTTTCTATCAATTCTTTTTAACCTCTATTTCATCTGCAATATGGTCGTAACATACATGAAGTGTATATACTGTATGCCCAATAGCAGATTTTAAATAAGTTGTATCAAGCTTAATCAACAAACTCTCTCTCTCTCTCTCTCTCTCTCTCTCTCTCTCTCTCTCTCTCTCTCTCTCTCTCTCTCTCTCTCTCTCCAGATAAACTTGAAACATAATCATGCACATTACGGCTGTTATGTACCATTTAAATTTCAGTTTCCTTCGGTCTTTTCCTAAACACCTGTCCAAATTCTTTAACTTTGTCTTGCTTAACTTTTCAACTTTAAAGACTAAAGTGTTCTATCGACTCTTATGTGTTTAAACGTTCAATTGATAATTATTTGTCATTCCGAAAATGTAGAATCAGCCAACGTGGGAACCCTATCCATTATACCCGCATTTATGTGAATGTTGAGGTAAAAGCCATCTTTGGACATTTTAAATTCCTAGCAGTGATTTACTTAGGCAACACTATATCAACTAAACAACATAGTTTAGGGAGGAAATAGAACTAGATATACTGCTGTATATACTTGGAACTCTACTACGTCAGCGGTTCAAATTCCTAAGGAAGAAACTTATCCTATTAACTAATACGATTCCAAGTGCATGCAGTAGCATGTGAATATCTAGATAATAATCGTGTTGTCAAGGATTCACATTACTTAAAGAGAAGATTTGTCTTTTTATTCACGTATATCAGCGTTTAATCTCAAGAATGTGTTAGACTCGGTTAAAACATTTATCATTAACTGAAGAATAGTTCGAATAACAATGAAGTATCAGATAATGTAAACTCCGTTTACTTCAATGTCTTCCTGGAAGGTCTTCGAAAAATGCCAATACATTTAAGAATATATATCACTGAAGCAGAAGTATATATCTAACATTGAACCCAGTGTGAATAGAATGACGTATTGGAAAGATTACAAGAATCCTCTCCACACATACTGCACGTTATGCAAATTAAACATTAAGAGGCGTCTTCCTGTAAGAATGACTTCGATGTTTTTAGAGTGTAAGAGAAACCATGTGTGCCATGACTGGGAAAAGGCCAATTCATTACACCAGGTTGCTTAATAAATGGCACAAATTGATTAATCGGCTACAATACTGAGTGCCTCATTTGTTAGGTCATGAAGCAACTATTTTAATTTTTGTTTATATATAAAGAAACATAGCGGAAATGCTAAAAACGTCAAATACGCGTAAAATATAAATACATACTGCCTAAATCATGTTCTTTTACTTTACTTACTTACTTTGATGGTTGCTTTTCCAGTCCCATACAGCAGGGGAACCCCACTCTCTACAGGACCTCCACTATCGTTTTACCTTGTTCGTTCAGAGTATTTAACGTTTCATATCGCGTATTGTTCATTTACTGTTAAATCGTCACTGTCAAAGGACTCATGAAATAAGAAAGTCTTCAGTTTCCTCTTGAAAGCCCCAATGTCGTCAATCATTCGAATGTTTCGTGGGAGCTTATTATATAGTCTCGGGGCCGCATATTTAAAGGCTCTGGACCCTAAAGTAGGCATTAAAAATCATCGTTTTGTAGTTCATGACCACGATTTATAAATACACGTAGTCTGCTACCCAGAAACGCAAACACGATTGCAGATTGACATTAAAATGTTGATTAGGATCTGTCTAATACACCAGTAACCTATACAGACATTCGAATGATTAAAGACATTAAGGCTTTCAAACGGAAACTGAAGACTTTCATATTTCCACAGTCATACAACAGTGACGATTTAACAGTAAATGAACAGTACGCGATATGAAACGTTAAATACTCTGAACGAACAAGGTAAAACGACAGTGGAGGTCCTGTAGAGAGTGGGGTTCCCCTGCTGTATGGGACCGGAAAAGCAGCCGTCAAAGAAAACAAGAATGACCAATGAATACGCAGAATACAAGTCATCTATAAGTCTAAAGCGGGGTTTACACGGGCGAGCAGCTCGTCGAGCCTGGCTCGACAACCCTGTGTTTGAATTGATGTTCGAGCGTGTAAACGGGCTATTTGGTTGTCGAGCGCGCTCGTCGAGCGGCTCGATGAAAGTCAGGCTCATCTTGACTTTTGTGGGCGGAGCTACATTGTTTGACGAGCGGTGTGAACGTGTGAACGGGTGTCGAGCATCGAACCTCAGTTATTATTCAAACCTGCTAGAGGAAACATCATCAAAGAAATGCATAATTGCTGCCATTAATGAAAGTAAGAATGAGAAGGAAGTCGTACTTGATTTCATACATGCATATCGAGCTCATCCAGCTTTATGGAAAGTTAAATCAAAAGACTATTCCAATAAAGTAGCCAGAAACAAAGGAATAGCGGACACTCAGTCTTTCATGTGGAGTTATGGCCTTCCTCATAGTAATGAAAGGGCTGACACGATTCGGTAGATCAATGTACGTGTCTTCATCCATACGCAAATAATTGCGCCAGTCATCAGGCTCTAATTTTAAAGCAACAAGCAAGTTGGTATATGAAAATTTCTCTCTTTTGATCTTTTTTTTTTCCTTCTTAGTGCCACTGCTAAAGCAATGGCTATCAAATCGTCCTGGTCGAGAGACATGTTGACGTTGTTTTAGCACGAGGCACACTGAGGCTCGATGTACTGTCTGAAAGCTCTTCGAGCCGTTCTACAAGTAGGTTCGACAACCGGGCTCGACGAGCTGCTCGGCCGTGTAAATCCCGCTTAAGCGTATTAAGGTTGGTCTAATTGTTATATTCTTCCAGTGTGTCATACTTTATGGGCTGAATGACTGACAGGGGGATTCCTAGGCCTACCTGACTTAATGGACGAAATTTCTCATGTTGTCGGAATTATGGATTCAAAGTGTTTCAATTATGGTTCATTGTGGTTTCCATTCGTTCGTTTTAGATTGCCTTACCTTACGTAAGACACGGACTCCTTGGTGTGATTTCTTATGAGCTTTGGAATTGAGGAAAATAAAAAATGAATAAACTAAATTAAACACAATACCAAAACAGACACCTCTTTTCTGAAGTGATGAGCAATTGTTTGCGTCCACCAAGAAAGAGGAAAGTCATTTTCGTTTTGGCGTAAAACTATATATGGATAGGACAATCCTAAACAAATGAATGTACTTAGCATGTGTTTATGGAGTTATAACATTTGAATAAAATACGAAGACAATAATATAGTTGTTTTTTTCTTCCGAACGCAGAACTATTCATGAAGCTTTCATGTACATACAAAGAACCCTTGTATCTACTGTAGGTCTAGGCATTCATTAGTAACTACTTTAAAAAAAATATATTCATTTGACTTGAATGACGATTCCTCTCTCAACTAATTATCAATATACGCCAACAAATCGTGTCAACACGAAACTAGTTATGAATGGCTTCAAGCTATTGGAGCCAGAATCCACATTTCTTATGAGTTCTAGACTTTAGAGTCTAAAGATTTCAAATATTATGCTTTCCCAAGATTGCATAACGTGCTCTCACTTGGCACCAGAAGGACATTCGGATGATATAAAGGCTTTCAAGAAATAGCTTAAGACTCACTACCTCTGTGTTTGCTATGATAACTTGGAATTGATTAGTAACGTGGACTTCGCTATAGGACTCTTAAATACTTAGACTCTTAGAGGATATGTGCGACAAGCAAATCTCGTAAACCTTGCGGTGCTCTGGGATTGCGTGTATGAAATGTCAGTTATCGTTACGTAATTCGGATATTGACATTTTGATGGTAACCATCAAGAATTCTCTTCAAAATAATAAAACTGATGCCTTGTCAAAAATAATCAAACAACTGGCAATCATTCCAATTATGCTTGGCTAAATCTTTTCTTGTCTCGATCAGGAGATTGTTTACATCCACAAGTGTGTGTGTGTATATATATATATATATATATATATATATATATATATATATATATATATATATATATATATATATGCTAATAATATATATATATGCTAATAATATTGGGGGATATGAATGCTAAAGTAGGTAAAGAAGTAGCAGCTTTTGCAGGAACTATAGGCACACATAGCTTGCATGAAAGTAGTAATGACAACGGGATTAGACTAGCAACGCTAGCCACAGCATACAATTTAGTAGTAGGGGGCACTCTGTTCCCACACAAAGAAAAGCATAAGGGCACTTGGCTTTCACCTGATGGAAATACAACCAACCAAATTGATCACATTTTAGTCAAAAGGAAATTTAGATCAGCGCTGATGGATGTGAGAGCATACAGGGGAGCAGATTGTGATTCAGATCATTACATGGTGACAGCAAAAATACGTATAAAACTAACAACAAAGAAAAAGAATGGAGGGCAAACATCTAAGATAGCTACTGAGAAACTGAAGGAAGGGGAAACAAGATTACAATATCAGGTTGAAGTAGAGAACAGATTTGCAGCTTTGGAGGTGGATGATGATGTGAGTTGGGACCAAGTAAAGCCTATAGTGCGGGAAGCAGCAGAGAGAACTGTTGGTAGGGTGGGACGACGAAGGGGAGGACAATGGTTTGATGAGGAATGCAGAGAGGCCGCCCAAAGAAGAAGAGAAACAAGATTAAAATGGATAGAGAATAGAGGAAATGCAGAGAGGAGAAGGATATATACAGAGGCAAGAAATAAGGCATGCAGCACTAACAGAAGGAAGAAAAGAATGCTGATCAATAGAGAGCTGGAAGAGATTGAGAGCAATAGCAGACTGGGAAATGTGAGGGCCGAGTTCCATGGAATAAATAAAATCAGGAAGGGATACCAGGCCAGACAAGGAATGGTGCGCAGTAGAAATGGCGATCTTTTAGTAGAGAGTGGGGAAATTGAGGAGAGATGGGTAGAACATTTTAGAACTTTGCTAAATAGAACAGCACCACCTGAACAACCTGCGGAGAATGAAGAAATTTTATTAGGAGAAGATGAAGAGGATCCAACCATAGAGGAAATTCTGGAAATAATAAAACACTTAAAGAATAATAAGTCTGCTGGCCGTGACGAAATTAGTGCAGAACTACTGAAATATGGAGGAAGACAGCTACAAGAAGCAATGGCAAATATAGTGATTGGAATTTGGAGAAGGGAAGAAATGCCTGAGGAGTGGGAGGAGGGACTGTTTGTGCCAATTCACAAGAAAGGTGATAGAACTGAATGTGGGAATTATAGAGGCATTTGTCTCTTAACTGTTGGATATAAGATTGTATCTAAACTATTATATAATAGACTGAAGAGACATAGTGAGACCATATTAGGAGATTACCAAGCAGGGTTTAGAGCGTCTAGATCAACCATAGACCAAATATTTATTGTAAGGCAGATCCTGGAGAAGTACTGGGAATATGATAAAGAGTCCTGGCATGCCTTTATAGATTTTAAACAGGCATATGACAGTATCCAACGAGAGGCGCTATGGAGAATACTTAGAGAGTTCAGAATACCAGAGAAACTTATACGCCTAATAAAAATGTGTTATAGAAATATGAGAGGCAGAGTACGGATTGGAGGGGAAGTAACAGATCCCTTTGAAGTTGATAGTGGTTTAAAGCAAGGATGTGCACTGTCTACGATTCTTTTTAACCTAGTGCTGGAATGGGTCATGAGACAAACACCACGGGGTAATGGAGTACACCTTGGGGGTACTATGTGTGATAGATTAGCTTATGCTGATGATATTGACTTTTGTGGTGAAAGTATCCAAGAAATTGATAGAAAAATAAGAATTTTTAGAGAAGTTGCAAATCGAGTTGGCCTGGAAATAAATGAGTCTAAAACCAAAATCTTGAAAGTTTCAAGGCAAGAGAGGATACTGGGTAACATCAGGTGTGGAAACATGGAGTTGGAAGCTGTTGAGAGTTTCAAATACCTTGGCTCAACAGTTACAGTTGAAAATAGAGTAGAGGAAGAGGTCAAATTAAGAATAGCAGCGGCAGCCAGATGTGGTTGGGCTCTAGCCAAAGTTCTCAACAGCAATATCTTATCAAGGAGAACAAAGGTGAACACCTATACAACTATTATTAGACCCGTGTTAACGTATGGCTGTGAAACCTGGAGGCTGACAAGGGATCTGGAACGAAGGTTGGAAGTGTTTGAAAACGGAATCTTGAGAAGGATATGTGGACCGGTCTTTGATGTGGAGATGGGGCAATGGAGAAGAAGGCATAACAATGAACTGAGAGAAATGACAGAAGTACCCCTGATAACAAGCACAATTATGGCACAGAGACTGAGGTGGGCAGGACATGTGGCCAGGACCGATGAGGATAGACTGATAAGCCAGATTACTAGAGGACAACCAGAGGGCAGACGACCTCCAGGAAGACCCCGTATGAAATGGTCTGATAATATAAAAAGGGACATGACAAAGCTTGGAGTGGATGATCCGGGGGATTGGTGGGATTTTGCGCAGGACCGTGGTCGTTGGAAGCTTCTTGTAGCGGCGGCAAAGAGCCATGGAGGCCCGCAGCCAGTGGAGTGAGTGAGTGATATATATATATATATATATATATATATATATATATATATATATATATATATATATATATATATATAAATACATATATATATATGTATATATATATAAATATATGTTTATATATATATATATATATATATATATATATATATATATATATATATATATATATATATATATATATATAAGCTCCTCCTACGAATATTGAAGCAAAGGGCCTCTGTTAGATTACACCAGTCATCTCTATCTTGCACATTTAAATCAATACTTCTCCATTCATCATCTCCTACTTCAATCTTCGTAGACCTCACCTATGTAAGCCTGGTGTCTTTCAACTCTTTTAGTTCCTTGTGGAGCCCAGTTAAAAGTTTGGTGAACTAATCTCTCCTGGGGAGTGTGAAGAGCATGCCCAAACCATCTCCATCTACTCCTCACCATGATGTCATCCACATAAGGCACTTGAGTAATCTCCCATTTCTAATCCTGTCCTGCCATTTAACTCCCAATATTCTTCAGAAGGCTTTGTTCTCAAATCTACAAAATCAATTGGATATTGTTTCATCTCATACCGCGACTCATATCTCACTAAACTGATAAATAGCCTGATTTCTATATGTAAAGTCAAAGCGATTTGATTTACAAAATTTACTTAGCCTAGCCATTGTCTGATTTGCTATTTTCAATCTTTCATTAAAATCCAAAACACAAAATTATATATACATATATAGCCATAATAAAGATACGCACAGTATAGTAATACCTCAGTTTACAAGTAACCTAGAATATGAGCAAATTGGTTTAATGGTATTGTATTGGTCTGCAAGCAAAAGTTTCCCTCAGTATGTGCATGTTTTGTGAACAAGTACTAACGACATTACCCATGCAGTGTCCACAGGCTTTTTTTTTATACATAGCTTGTAAACCAACCCCTCTTGCTCAGAACATAACTCATTTATTCTCCCAGCATCACTAGTAGACGAATAACCTCTCACACAAGTCTTTGGACCTTTTTTCTACAATTGTGACCACATGTTCTTTGCCGAGCTGTGTTCAGTATTGTTCTACAAATACATTTATCTGTTTATTTGAATTGACGAGAAGCAGTTAGAAGGTGGTACTATTACCAGAAACACAATCATTGGAGAAGCAATGCTATTTGAGCTGTATAACGGCCAGTATCAAGAGAACGCAGAAATTTTAACTGAGGAACATGAGATATTAAGAATGTTGGAAAGCTACCAAAATTCTATAAAAGATATTGTTTTGTCGGGGCAGGTACTGAATTATTTAATTAATATTAAAGAAAATGACAACGCAGTCGACTCTAGAAAGGTTTCATGTCAAAAGCAAAAGATAACTTAATGTTCACAAGATGTAAATTAAGTGATGGAGTTAGTGACAGTGAGCGCCATACAAGAGAAAGAACCCCGATAAAGTCCTCATGGAGGGAGATTATCCCTCCAAGCAGTAACACCCTCCTCCTCCTCTAACATCTCCCTACCCAGGACTTTCCCTAAAGGTAAACTGAGCGTTAATTTGTAAAACTTTCTATTCCTTATTGTGAATCTTCTTTAAATAACACTACAAAACTTTAACAATTAGTATTTATGCGTGTTTACGAATGTGTGAACACACCAAGTGAATTCCCTTTATTGTTTTACTGTAGTTTACGAACAATTTGGGTTGTGGTCTTGCTCATGGAATGGATTAAACTCGCATACGGAGGTACTACTGTATATATATATATATATATATATATATATATATATATATATATATATATATATATATATATATATATATATATATATATATATATATATATATATATATATATCACGTAACCTAACACTTTGGTGTCGAACCCGGGATCTGTAACTAGTAAGGAAAGCGTTCCACCCATTCGCCACAAGTGAGTTATATTAAAAAGTACAAGTGATAGACTTTATGAATGATAAAACCATTGACAAAACCTCATATCTAATCTCTTCGATAGGATAATTCACAGCTCAATCGGTCTTCTTTGAAGACGTCACTTCCTGTAATATTTACCGGGAAGTGTAAAAGAATGAGTGATAATGTTTATGGAGAGAGAGAGAGAGAGAGAGAGAGAGAGAGAGAGAGAGAGAGAGAGAGAGAGAGAGAGAGAGAGACTTTTATGTGTATGGGCCTATATATATATATATATATATATATATATATATATATATATATATATATATATATATATATATATATATATATATATATATATAATTTATATATATTGGAAATGGACAACTCAACACCACCGACTTAACGCCAGGACAACTCGACACAGGTGTACCGGTTTCAAATTACCCCCTCCAAATCTTACCCCCCGGTAATTTGAAACCGGATTCAAATTACCGGGGGGTAACTTGATACCGGTTTCAAGCTACCCCCGGGGGTAATTTGAAACCGGTTTTATGTTACCCCCCTGGTTTCAAATTACCCCCCTCGTTTTTGCGCAGGATCTCATCATTTATGAATATTAATAAATTGCTTTTAATCAGGGTCAACACAATCATTATGTTATATGTATATACATGTATTGTTTCACCTATTGGTATCGTTTATTAATATCCAGCCTTTATCCGTCTTATGTTTATATCTTAGCTAATAAATTTCGGATATTCCATTATCAGTCATGGGCGCATATTTGACCGAGACAGGAAGACGAGGTGAAATTTGATTTTGACGGTTATTTTTTCCATTATTTGAAATATTTCATAATTATATTGCAAGCAAATATTATATAAGGTATAATCAACATATTGGTCATAAGTATATATGCATACATATATATATATATATATATATATATATATATATATATATATATATATATATATATATATATATATATATATATATATATATATATATACTGTATATATATGCAGTATATATATATATATATATATATATATATATATATATATATATATATATATATATATATATATATATATATATGTGTGTGTGTATATATATGTGTGTATATATATATATATATATATATATATATATATATATATATATATATATATATATATATATATACATATAATACATGTATATGTATTTGTATGTATGTTGTAAATACTATATCATTCATGATATCTGTAAATAATTGACACTTTTAATAAAGCAAGATTGTAAGCAATTATAACAGTTTTAATAAAACAAGATACAGTGCATGCTGTTTGCTTCTACTGTACTTACATTGGTTGTTTGTATACGAAAACACCTGAACTACGGAAAAGTCGTTACACTTTATAGCCCTCTATGGATGACATTGAACACAGCTTGTGTTAATCTCACAACTGTTGTTACTGATTTTAGCCTAAAGGCAGGTAGCTGTGTGTTATCATGGGCTAAATCAAATACTATTTAAACCATCTTCCAGAATAGTAA
The DNA here is from genome assembly GCF_036898095.1 of Palaemon carinicauda. Lineage (NCBI taxonomy): Eukaryota > Metazoa > Arthropoda > Malacostraca > Decapoda > Palaemonidae > Palaemon > Palaemon carinicauda. Next base: position 130,918,952 of record NC_090731.1, read on the forward strand.
GTGATGGATTCGTGTATGGATTTTTTTCCTCTGTTGTTGATCTCGAAATGTTAAATTATTGAAAAACGGTGTCATAAAATTTTTAAGAATTTTATCTGAAATGTATCATAAAGAAAAAAAAGACCTCGCCACATGGTCACCTGTACATTTCCATGCGGTTTATATAACACTTCTGCCCCTTTGTCATAGCTCCATTCTTTCTTATTACTCATTTCATCAAATGACAAAACAGCAATACCTAGAATCGAGACTTCATACCATCTTTAAAGTCCTCTGGTTTAAATTGAATCGAGCTAACAGTAGCTTACACAACGTTAATTCTGTCTGCACGACGACATGCATGTTGGTAATTTATATTTGAGCTTTTATTTTTTACGTGCATAGCATCCAAATACTACGAAGTTACTTTGCATTATCAGTGACAGAATAAATGAATAAACAAAGAGATATATGGACATAAGGAGTTCTATTGTTATATTGCAACTATGGGTATGGTCAAACCATTTTAAGAGCAAACTCGGAGCCCAATAGCGGCATTGCCAGTTCTCTTGGGTCATTTTTAAAGCACACCTGGCTTAGCCGGTTTAATCTATGGGCGAGCCAAGAATAGGAGAAAAGGGTCAACTAATAAGTCATTCACCCGGATTTGAACGGTCTAAGAATATAATCCTTTAATTTGATACTCTCCCTAAATTGTTTCCTTCGTTCTTTTTGTTTGCAACCACGTGGTGACAAGTTGAAACTTAAATATAACAAATAGCAAAATTGTCATAAAACGATTATCATACTAACAGAAATAATCTTAATTTTGATATCAAATGAATTCATTTCTCAATTCTGATTGATTATTAAAAGACAGGATTCTTTACAAAGGATTTAATTAACTATGTTTAATATGGCATATTTACGTAAGTGATTGTATTGTTTTAGAATTTATTTAATTAATCGACAAAATTAATTTCTTTACAACAAAGATTATATTAGCAAACGTAGTTATGGTGACTTCGTCAGATGAAGCTAGTGCTATCACAAAAGATTCAATAAAATAGTTCATTCAGACCATTTTCATGTCTTCCTTTATAATGTTATCAGTATGCTTAATACCCTTAACCCAATTTGCCTTGCAAATCTGAAACAAAGTCGTTTTTTATAAGTTGGCTGCATCTGTGACACGTTTTATTGTTTGGTCAATTCCCAATTTAACAATTTCATTACCATTTTCCCATTTTTTTTCTTAATATTTAATTTAGTAAATATTTTTTTCCATGTAATGCTAAAACAGGGTTCATTATGATGGTTTTGATTTCAAATATTTTTACGGGTAATATCTATATCTTTTTACTTTATAATTGTTTTGTATAAAGTTAGATGTGTCATAGTTTGTGTTTAATTGAAAGATAAGGCCAGTTAATTAAAAATTAAAAAAAATAAAATCTCGACAATCACGCGCACACTGAAATAAAATAAAGTTTTACTTCGCCGTGATTACTAAACCTTAAATGAAAGTCTGTAACTTCAAATATTGTGAATTAGGGAATTATATGACACTTTAGGTCTTAAATACGAAAATATCAACAATCACACGAACAGAAATAAAATAAAATTTTACCTCGCCTTTATCACAAAACCTTGAATTACAGTCTGTCTTTTAACGTGTCATATAATTCACTAATACACCATTTTTGGTCTTAAATACCAGATTAAACTACTTTTCCTACTGCTGCGAAGCCAGCAATAAATGCATGATACATATTTGCGATGTCACATGAATTATTTATCATTCTGATGAGGGGGTAACTTGAAAACAGAGGGGGTAACTTGAAATCGGTTTCAAACTACCCCCCCGGTAATCTGAAACCGGTTTCAAGCTACCGGGGGGTAATTTGAAACGGGGGGTAACTTGAATCCTTTACACCGGGACAAATCTTACCGGGACAACTCAACACCAAGACAACTATAAAACTATAAAACACACACACACACACACACACACACACACATATATATATATATATATATATATATATATATATATATATATATATATATATATATATATATATATATATACATATATATATATATATACTTGTTCTACTTGTCTCTTTTTAATGAACAATGAAAACACATCTTTATCCTAAAATACTTTCTCTCTTGGTTCTCCTTGTAATATATATAAACTACCGATCAGATGCAAATGACCTGTGGATCATATAAATGTTTTTTGTTTTTTTTCGATATTGAGTGGTTAAAGGGATTATAAGATTCACCTTTGTAGTGTTGGTGGTATTAGTATATTGTTCAGTTCAGTTAATCTGAATAAGCATATTTCCATACTAGAGTGTAGCTGTCCATCTCTTTACATCGAGCGCAATACTTTATTTTGAAGATATTTCTGAAATATAAAGAAATATAAATTTGTCATCTCACCCACAATGAAAAATCTTAGCCAAACAGGAAAAGAAAAATTTACATATGAAGGACATTTATTTGTGTTTGATAAGTTTAGTAAACTAGATAATAATATCAAATTTTAGCGTTGTGATCAAGGTGGTAGGTACAATGCAAGGATTCATACAAAATTTACATCTGTTATCAAGGGAGTACACAAGCATTCCCATAATTCATCTGCACCCAATGCTGAAGTGGCTAAAGTTTACACAGCCTTGAAACAACGCGCAGTAGACACCATTGAAAACTCATGTGCAGTGTTAACAAATGTATCACAAGTTACACTTGGATCATTGCCTGATGCTTCAGCTATGAGAAAAACGATTAAACGCAAAATGAAAGCCGTATATGCTCCTCCTCCGACTCCTGCAGATCTTCAAGAGTTAGAGTTGCTACACCAGTACAAGATTTACATTCTAGAAGAAGGAAGAGAAGAAAATTTCTTGATAGGCGATAGTGGCCCTGGGTTACACAGAATTCTGCTCTTTGCAAGAGAAAGTTGGTCGCAATATTTACTGTACAATCATTTGATACTCAATATCGAAAAACTAAACAATTATATAATCTACAGGTCATTTGCATTTGATCGGTAGTTTATATATATTACAAGGAGAACCAAGAGAGAAAGTAGCTTGGGATAAAGATGTGTTTTCATTGTTCATCAAGAAGAGTGAAGTAAAATAAGTGTATATATATATATATATATATATATATATATATATATATATATATATATATATATATATGTGTGTGTGTGTGTGTGTGTGTGTGTGTGTGTGTGTGTGTGAGTGAGTGTGTGTGTGTGTGTTTTATAGTTTTATAGTTGTCCCAGTGTTGAGTTGTCCCGGTGTTGAGTCGGCGGTGTTGAGTTGTCCTGCACCCATATATATATATATATATATATATATATATATATATATATATATATATATATATATATATATATATATATATATATATATATATATATATATATATATATATATATATATATATATATTATGTCTATATGTTTGATTTACCACTCATGCAATGTTATTTAGAACGAATTATAAAAGCATATCATTCCGTCGGCTTTAATCCAAATCGTGTTGATTATGAAGATACACAAATATACAGGTTGATATTAATTACATGTGTAACATTATCATATGTGATATAATGAAGTTTTGTCTTATTTTAAAAAATGAATAAAACATAGTGAACGGAGTATATAAACTCATAAAGGAATATGATTGAAAGTTATCGTAACCAGTGTTATCTACTGTCAATATTATGACGTGATCAAATCGCCTGTCTGATGAGTCATATTTTGTGGCAGTTTCCTGTAACCTGTCTGCGTGAAATGATTGATATTAATCTCTCTCTCTCTCTCTCTCTCTCTCTCTCTCTCTCTCTCTCTCTCTCTCTCTCTCTCTCTCTCTCAGCTTATAAACACATTTAAAATTCTTAAAGGATTAACAAAATACAACAACATCTTCACACTTAGCACAAATCAGTCCAGATGTAACGGATACAAACGGAAATGAAAAGGTACGATTCCAGTCAATATAGGAATTTCTTTATATACAAAATGGCAAATACATGGAGCATACATCTTCGGATGTAGTGGACAGTAACACGGTAAAATAATTCAAGAATAAGCTAGACAAGACCATAAAAACTCAATAAATATTTAAGCTAATCGCTCTACCCGAGTTTCAGAATTTTATAAATCTACTAATATTCATAATCATCTCCTCCTACGCCCATTGACGCAAAGGACCTCGGATAGATTTCGCCAGTCGTCTCTAACTTGAGCTTTTAATTCAATAATTCTCCATTCATCATCTCATACATGCGTCATAGTCCTTAGCCATCTAGACCTGGGTCTTCCAGCTCTTCTAGAGCCCAGTCGAAAGTTTGGTGAACTAATCTCTCTTGGGGTCTTTAGAATTAGAGTTTAGTGAAAGATTGAAAAAGGCAAATCAGACAATGTCTAGGTTAAGTAAAATTTGGGAAATCAAATCGCATGAAATTACATATAAAAATCTGACTATATATCATTTTAGTGAGACAGTTGTTACTGCATGGACATGAGTCATGGAATGACAATGAAAAAATCTCTAATATATTCATTAGATTTGAGAACAAAGCCCTCAGAAGGATATTGGAAGTTAAATGGCAGGACAGGTTACTCGAGTGCCATATGTGGATGACATCATGATGAGGGGTAGATGGAGATGGTTTGGGCATGCTTTTCGTACTCCCAAGAGAGATTAGCTAGCAAACGTTCAGCTAGGCTCCACAAGGGACTATTGTAGAAGAGTTGGAAGACACGGGCCTACATGGCTAAGGACTATAAAGCACGAAGCAGGAGATGATGAATGGAAAGCTCAAGATTGAGACGACTGGTGAAATCTAACCGAGGCCCTTAGCCTCAATAGGCGTAGGAGGAGATGATAATGATGATGATGATGATGAACTTTTCCTATTCTAAATACGACGATAGATTTGGGAGGTTTAAAGCGTCTTGTCGTGATTGGCACAAAATAAGTAGAACGGCAAACACCGATGTGTTTATAGGCAGCTCATAAATGGCATAGGCAAGAGACAGTGACAATACTCTAGCAGGACAATGCCCTAGAGACTGACCATATATCCACCTAAGCTAGTACCAAGGAGGGCCAGGAAATGTCTGCCAATAACTCAGCAGGTAGACATATAGGCTCCCCCAAACTTCACTTCTTTTGTTCACAAGGATGGTGAGGCTGTAGACAACACAGGAAACTGTCGAGATAGAGCGGATCTCGAACGACAGTCCATTAGATCGCCAGGCAGGGACGTTTCCAATAGGCTACCACTACCTCAAAATCCTTTTGGAGATAAAGGTTTTTATATCCCGACGGCTTTCCTTATCACTAGCACATTTTTATTGAACTGTTTTTTGATCTTAGAATTGATGCAAAACCTAAATAAGGATAAGTTCTTCGGTTCATCAGCAGTCAGAGGATGGTTACATACGATGCAAAAAAAAAAAAAAAAAAAAAAAACTAAAGGATGTTAGCAAAAGCGATGATGCATACTGTAAAGTAAATAAAAATAAAAATCCATTCGCTTAGTTATTTCTTAAACAAACAGGTAATTTAAATTAATCTATAATGTTTTTTACGATAAACTAGTCTTTAAATCCATTCAAATATATATATATATATATATATATATGCACACACACGCGTGCACGCAACTCCTCTCACCAGGGTATGACTATTGCTCTCCCTTACCCGAGGGGTGGGAGAGCTGAGCGTGACCGGAAATTTTATATATATATATATATATATATATATATATATATATATATATATATATATATATATATATATATATATATATATATGTGTGTGTGTGTGTGTGTGTGTGTGTGTGTGTATGTGTGTGTGTACTGTATATACATATAGGCCTATATATGTGTGTTTGTTTTTATATTAATTTCTCATATCTCTTTTGGTTCAGAGAATTAAAGAACCTGTAACAATTCTGAGATCCTAATAAGCAGGAAAAGGAACAGTTAATATATACTATTCAAATATAATTATCAAAATAAAATTACATTTATCCCGTAAATCGAATTTCTATTCATTAAATCAGAATTGTTTTAAGTCCTGAACAATTTGATTGAAAGAGATTCAACAAGGACGTGTATGCCAACAAGGTCATATGAACTTAAATATGAACTTAACAACGAGTGTTTATCTTGAGGAATGTCATTTCTTTGCATATATATCATTGTTATTAGTAACGTTGCAGATACAAAGAAACAGAAAGATAACCGGAAGTGTCCACTTAACACAAATATTTCATCATCGTCGAAATCAACACTTTCATTTCTGTGCCTCCATTTCTCGGAAGAAAAAGTTTGTTGAACGCAAGATCATAGAAATTCTAGTCTCTACCTATTTTTACCTGCTCTCTCTCTCTCTCTCTCTCTCTCTCTCTCTCTCTCTCTCTCTCTCTCTCTCTCTCTCTCTCTCTCTCCTGCCTCTAATCAAAAAGATAACACAGCGAGTCTCTAACATGAGCATATTTATGAAAATATACATATACAATCACATACTGGAACATTCTAAGGCCATGACTACACGATCGACTATAACTGCACAATTTCAAAGTAATTTGGTTATATTCCATATTGAAAAACTTGATATGAGAATCAGTAAGTGACTGAATGAAATATCCTTACTGTGCAAGGATTCACATTGTAGATAGCAAAGGTCGAGTCCAGCAATTTCCTAATTGCGTTACCAAGGACGTTCATTGCGGTTCAAGTATGCTTACCAAAAATATGGCCAGATCATTTGGCAGAAGAATAGATTCAATAGGCTATTTAGGAAGAGTATTTCGATTATTTCAAGAATAATGAAATTTTTTGTCTAAAAACGAAAAGTAATCTATTAAAAGAACTATCATTTTTCAGTTAGAATATTGATTAACAGGTATCATTAAAAGTATGAATAAAATACTTCATGTTCTTTATATTTTCTTGAAAATGGAGTTATTATTATATAAAGATGTTTCTTTCATACAGAATGAATAAATGAATACTCAATCTTTTCATTTCCAATGCCCTTCAGGCTTCATCGAGTTTTGGTCTGCATTTCTAATAACCTGTTAATACCGGTTATGAATTTTTCAGACCACCAATAACCAGTAATCTCCCTGCAGGTTATGCAGGCAATTTGAGCATTGTCGGCCTACTAATGAGGCCGTACAGCAGGCAGTTTTATTTGAATCCCAACCTTTAAGTCTTGTACTCTCATACTTCATAAGTTATGCTTGTCAAAGCTATGGAAAACATTTACGTGGTATTAAGTAACCAAGAGAAACTAAACTTTGGTTATCATGTGTTAAAAATGACTAGTATTGACGAATCACAGGCGTAAGGTACGATTTGTTTAACTCACAACGGAAGAACGCCATTTTTACTTGTATAGAGCAACGTAAAAGCAGTTTTCACGTTTTCCTGTAAACTATCTGAGCTCCGATTGTCCGGGGAGATGCTGTCTTCGATTTTTGGACGCCACTTAGATATGGTACTGCCTATTCATTAAAAATGCAAAGTACACACACACACACACACACACACACACATATATATATATATATATATATATATATATATATATATATATATATATATATGAGAGAGAGAGAGAGAGAGAGAGAGAGAGAGAGAGAGAGAGAGAGAGGAGAGAGAAGAGAGAGAGAGAGAGAGAGAGAAAAAAAAACCTTTCCAATAATTAGATCTCGCACAGATGTTACCTCACAACTTACAAATCCACGTTGCACGTGTGAAGGAAACCAAATATCATTAAAAGATCTTTTTTATTTCTTTCTCATTCACTCACACCGAATTCTACTTCAGCAAAACGCCTATAAGATGAAACGTTTGATTTCTGATTTCCGATTAGATTCAATTTCACTATCAAGTACTAACAACATACAGATGTTCACGGACGGTCACAAACTTTTATATACCGGAAACTGAACAAAATCATATTCATTAACAAGTAGGTTAACACTGAGCTGCTAAAGTCATAAGATGATAACATGATTTCATGCTAGATCAACCCATGCGACCTACAGTAGGCAAGTATCTTCAGGTCGATAATGCTGCATCGGCAGACAGTAGACAACGTGTCCCGGCCTCACCCAAAAGAGTGACTGAGGAGTGAGGAGTTAGGTGAAAAGCAAGTCTCACTCCAGTAGAAACCCGATCGCGCTGTATGTGAGGAAACTGAATGCAATTTCTAGCGCCGACTCAACCTTGTGCATTGTGGGAGGTGGGGGGGGGGGGGTGCATATCGCATTCCGTTACTATCACTATCAGCTTGCAATTAACATTTTATATTGTTGGAATTTACAAAGGATTTCGATTGCAATAATTATGCGCATGATTCATGAACATAATGTCATCAAGGCTTATAGAAAGGAACAAAAAGCTTTTCAGGCAAGGTAATAGGCAGGTATTGAGATGAAGAGCAAAACGGGTAGATAAAAATATAGATCATGATGCAGACTCTCTCTCTCTCTCTCTCTCTCTCTCTCTCTCTCTCTCTCTCTCCTCTCTCTCTCTCTCCTCTCTCTCTCTCTCTCTCTCATATCTATCTATCTATCTATTTATATATATATATATATATATATATATATATATATATATATATATATATATATATATATATATATATATATACACACACACACACACACACACACACACACAATGCATTGCTGATACCAGGTCAAACTCTGCTGGCACTAGCCCCTTCAAGGGGAGAAAATGTGTACGTAAATACATCGTGTATTATAATATATATATATATATATATATATATATATATATATATATATATATATATATATATATATACATATATATATATATATATATATATATATATATATATATATATATATATATATCTATCAATATATATGAATAAATATAACGCATAGGTAATCTTAATGGCTGAATAAATGTAAAAGAACGACAGAGGAGATTTCCCTTTTCACCCTACGTAGTAGATTGTTATCGTGAAATAACATTAGTCACATGTTCATCCATATGTATTGATAGTTACATACGTGAAAGATCGTGCCTTAGAATATACAAACAAACTAAAAACCAAAGACAGTTGTTAACACAGACAAAAATTGAAGAAACTCTAAAGAAAGGAAGAAGCATCCAATTGATGAAAAGAAGAATTGGAACTGGGCGCCAACAGATGTTTGCTTTAAAGGATGAAAATGGAAATATTAACAAAAGAGATAGAGTGATAACACTTGCAAAGAATTTCTATACAATACTATACAATAGTGATATAAGAAGTAACTTTGCCAATATGAATAATGAAATACTTGATCCGGTACCAACAGTAATAGTAGGAGAAATGAAGACGGCATTAAAAACATGAAAAGAGCCATATTACTAGAAAATGGCCTAACAATTCATCCAATAATATATGGAGAAATTTCACAGTAGTAAAACTCACTGAAATTTACACATAATGTCTGCATGAATGCTCACCTACAACTTGGAATAAGTTTATCATTATACTAATTCACAAAGAGAGAGAGAGAGAGAGAGAGAGAGAGAGAGAGAGAGAGAGAGAGAGATAAAAGACCTGAAAAAATTATCGCCCAGTAAGTTTACTCTAAATAATAAATAAAATATTTACAATGATCATATTAGGTCGAATAAAAAGTCAGCTACACTTAAATCTACCTAGAGAGTAGGCAGACTTTGAAGTGGGTATTCAACTACTGACCATATCCATGTAATGAACCAGCTAATGGAAAAAATAACAGAGTATGACAAACCACTATGTATGGCATTTATAGAAAATCATAAAGCTTTTGATTCTGTCATAACTTCAGCACTAATGAAAACCTTTCAAAAGCAAAGAATTAATGAATCTTATGTTAGAACACTTGAAGATATCTAGGCCTATACGGGTAATACAGCAACAATAAAACTACATAAAGATATTGGGGGGGAAATCCAATCAAGGAAGGAGTTTAAAAGGGAGACCCCATCTTCCACAGCTTACATAGATGTTTTTAAAAATTTAGATTGAGAAAATGTAAGAATTAACATTAATGGGGAATTCCTCAGTAACTTAAGATTTGCAGATGGAAGTTCTATTTCGTGAATCAGGGGAGGATTTGCAAACATGACAGAACACTTGAATAGAGGAAGCTGAAATGAAGGACTGAAAATTAATATGAGTAAAATTAAGACAGTGTTCAATGAAAATTCAGAGATTGTTAATGAATACAGTATACCATAAATACTTAGTACAGACATGAGATTGAAATTAAAAGAAGGATAACTATGAGATGGAGAGGTTTTGGTAAACAAAATGAGACTGAAAAGTAAAATGCCACTTTCTCTAAAAAGATAAGTATTTAATTAGATGGACCTCCCAGTGTCAACTTATACATTCGAAACATGGAGCTTTAGTAACACCGTTAAACATAATCTACTATGAGATTCAGGGCCTCTGTAACACGTTTTTTTGGACTTTG
>NC_090731.1:130934466-130954674 GCF_036898095.1 Palaemon carinicauda
TTAATAAATGATTAAATAATGAAATAATATGAAATAAGTGCAAGAAATTATGAGTGAAATAATTTTGGAACAACATAACATAGACTACTGAAAGAAAATGGCTATTGATCATGACTGAAACAAATAACTAAATTTGCAACCATAAATCTTAATATTTGACAATATTTACACACGCAAAGGGAGATATTGTAGATTTCTGACAGCTTTGCTAAAGGAACTTTCAAATGTAAGGGATTCCATTAAAAAAAAAAAAAATCCAACTGGGCCTATTGTTGCCAAACCAATGAATAACATAAAACGATATCAAAATAATAAACAAACTACCAGATAAAATAACACTTATAACAATAAGAATTGGGATAATTACAATCTACCGCAGTGCAGAGTATATAATGATTACCCAAACAATGACTCATGCAGCATCAGTGATAAAAACTTCTCATTCATTCATGGAATTTTGTTCTTTCAAATGTTAATTCGACGTTATTATTTTGGGCAGGAAAATTCCCATAAATATACTCATTCGGCAATTGAGGAAAGATTCTTTTCATGATCCATAGACCTATTCAAATGTTCTTTCCGTCACACCAGGCATCTGATTAATTTCCCCTGAATATGTTCGTACTAGTCTAGACTAACAAAACCATCTAAGAGAGAGAGAGAGAGAGAGAGAGAGAGAGAGAGAGAGAGAGAGAGAGAGAGAGAGAGAGAGAGCAGTAGCGGTTCGTACTGTACCTAAAATTAGTGTGGGTGTTACTCTAGAAAATTGTTAGTCTTTTAATTTTGAGTGAAAAGAAACAAATAAGTGTAAAGATATTTTATTCTGAAACTTGAGGGAATCCCGAAAGAACAAAATCAAACAATTTATTACTTGCTAACTGTAACCTAAATTGTTACACTTAACTTGATACATTAATCTAAAAATGAAATCCCTTCCTGCCGTTTTGATTTGCACGAAAAGATAAATATTTTTCCCTGCTTTCTGGATGACCACTGAGGATTTTTCCCTATTGAAATGGATCAAATAAAGTTGCTAGAAGTAAGATAAGGATTAAATTCTACGCTTTATGACATTCAAAAATATGGTACACGGTTTTCAAGCACATCACAAGCAGAGTGAAAAAATGAAAATAAAAAATAAATATATAAATTAATAAAAACTTCACCAGCACTCCAAGGTGATTGAAATAAAACATTCTTTACAAAAATTAGTGTATTATTACAACACTGAAAGAATCTACATAGAATAAATAAATCACTCGAAATATTAAGTCTGAACAAAACTTAGGTTGAGACAAAAATGTTACGCTCTGAAAATTATACAAGCACTTGACTTGAAATATTTTTCTGAATGAAACCTTTGACTAAGACAAAAAAAAAAAAATATTACACTCTAATGCTTAAACTCTTAAAGAACTTACATAAAGTAACTGATAAACTTAGTAATTTCAAGTATTTTCATAAAGCTCACTGGGCCAGTTACAAAGATTTAGACAATGCCAACACTCACCACAAAACAATAGATTTAAAATCACCTCTAACGGCTTTCGTATCGTTTCAACACACGATTTACGTTGGGGCACGAAATCACTTTGGAGAGGACATGCTATAGGTACATATATATATATATATATATATATATATATATATATATATATATATATATATATATATATATATATATATATATATATATATGTATGTGTGTGTGTGTGTGTGTGTGTGTGTATACGTGTGTGGGGGGGTGTGTGTGTGTGTGTGTGTGTGTGTACGAAAGACTGTTGTTAACAAGAGATCAGCTTTCACATACCAACTTGCGTGTTGATTTTGGAATTAGGGCCAGATGACTGGCGTATATAGTTGAAGATGGACGGAGAAACATATATAGATCGAATGAGACGTGCTTGGTGTTTGACGCTTGTTCTCACATAAAACAGTTTGTGGATGAATGAAGCCCCGCCCACAGAAGTCAGGTTCGATCAGACTTCCTTCATACTGTTTGGCCAACGTGTTTGACAAATACCCCATTCACATGTTCAAACATCATCTCAAAGACTCATTTGTCAAACGAGTATGACAAACTTTTCGACTGTGAAACCTACTTAAGGCTGCAATTCGTGAAGTGATATACTCTATCACCCATCTTGTGATTGGAGGTTTTAAACATTTGTTTCAGTCAATTCATTCAGTTAATATTAAATAAGACTGGATAGAAACTACAGTTAAAATACAATGTCTTCAAGATCTCTCAGAAACTATTCCTATCTAACATTCAGGACAATCATTCATTGGCAGAAATAATAATCTTAATATTGGTTATTGATGATATCTTATTGCTTTGGTCGTTTGAAACTAAGTAATGGGGTTAGGGTAACGTATTATTTCTGCCATCCTGTTAGGGAGAACAAGGTCTTTTAACCTTAACAGTTATATCCAATTATATAATCGGTGATAAAATTGAAAAAATGCCACAGTAAATTATTCAAACTTTTCTATTTTTTTCATGCTCCTCTTTTTATTTTCCTATTTCTCTTCATTGGTCATTTTTTCCCATTTCTCTTATCGTCATATCTATTTCCCTCCCTTCTATCTTTTTTTTATTTCCTTTCGACACCTTATTTTTCTTTCTCTTCCATCCTTACCAGCCACTTCTACCACACCAGTGAACGTAAAATAATCTTCTTTTTAGTTAATTAAATCTTCTATATAACAATCTCACCACTTACTATTCTTATATCCTCACTCTACTTAATTATACCCAAAATACTCCCTGCTAAACCAATGACCCTATATAATAAAAGAATTTATCAAACTTATCCACTTCTGTACATTACTTTAAATGTAGCAAGTATCTCATTCATTCTCTCGTTACCATATACAGTATATACCATTTAAATCTACTTCTTATCTAACTCATTTGTTTTAATTGCATTTACCACAAAAGTTTAATCTCCAGCTCGTATTTACCTCAACTTTATTTATACCACTCCTATTCTCACGATAACGTCAATCAACTAATTTAGGTCTTCCATCTACTATGTGCAAACGCATAATCTAATTTACGCTTTTCTAAAGAATTCTTGATAAATTTTTACTGAACTCATGTTTAATACAGTTAAGGCTCTTTCCAAACACATATCACCGCGGTTTTCTATTCATTTACTACAGGAACTCCCTACCTTCCAACAACTCAAGTTCTTTCTCAGTTTTGTATTCAGCTCCCATAGCAGAATCACCTTTCCTTTTTCTCCAAAACCGGTTTTATTATTATTATTATTGATATTATTATTATTATAATTATTATTAAAGCTTCAACATCAGTTGGAAAATCAGGATGCTATAAGCCCAAGGGCTCCAACATGGAAAAATAGCTCAGTGAGGAAAGGAAATAAGAAAATAAATAAACAGCAAGAGAAGTAATGAACAATAGAAGTAAGATATTTTGAGAACTGTAGCAATGTTAAAATAAATCTTCCATATACATACTATAAAAAAATCAAAGAAAACAAGAGAGAAATGAGATGAAATAATGTACCCGAATGTACCCTTAAGAAAGAGAACTCTATTTCAAGGGAGTGGAAGACCATAGAACAGAAGCTATGGAACTGCCCAAAACTAGAATACAATGGTTTGGTTTGGAGTGCCTTTCACCTAGAAGAGCTGCTTACCATAGCTAAAGAGTCTCTTCTACCCTTACCAAGAGGAAAGTGGCCACTGATGAATTACAGTGCTGTAGTTAACCCTTTGAGCGAGCAAGAATTGTTTGGTAATCTCAGTGTTGTCAAATGTATGAGGACAGAGGGCAATATGGAAAGAACAGGCCAGACTATTCGGTGCATGTGTAGCCAAAGGAAAAATTAGCTCTAAAGAGAGAGAGAGGAATCTTATGTAGTACTGTCTGACCAGTCAAAGGAACGAATAATCCTCTAGTAGTAGTATCTCAACGGGTGGCTGGTGCCCTGGCCAACCTACTAGGTCCAAATTCTCAAAAGGATTCTTCCACTCTCATCTTTTTCAAATTTATAACAAAATTTATTTATTAGCTCAAGTTTTAATCCTACCAAACACAGTCTTATCTATAGAAACCTTGATCTATGCATATTTACTCTTTCATACACGCTAGTCGACCTGATGCCACAAGCTCTACACCCTTCTAGCCCTATATCGATATTTCAGGTAACCTAGACACAATCACTCTTTATCATATCAATTCCTGCACCCATTACTCTTTCAACTTTTGTCACAAGTGCAAAAACATCTGGCTTTCTCTCTTTGATCAAATCTATCATATATACCCTTTTATCTGCATCATATTCAGACAAATTCAAAACTTAGTATTTATTTTCTCTGGTTATTTTTTTGTGAATAAAGTACCAGATTAGGGCTATAAAATCCCTGCCTCAAGTTACTGTGCAACTCTCACACCATGCAAATTGGTAAGGATGGAATCATTTGTTTTCCCGTGCATCCTATATGAGTGAAATTTTGATTGACATTGGCCCCTGAAGAGGAGTTTTCTGCCATTTGGAGGTATTTTATTTTACCGAGAGAACCACAGCCCACAGCTATACCTTACTTTACCTTGGGGTGCAAAATATTTGCACCTTCAACCATTGACCCTTCCTACTGTAGGGCAGCAGTATCCTTGCTGAGCCGTTTACTGTCACTGGTGTAGCAGTCTTTAGTAAATAAACTGTTGTACGTTGTTGTCGTTGAACTTAGGAGAAAGAGAGGTTCTTCTGCTTTTCAGAGGGCATTTCCTCTGCCAAATTCACATGCCATATACTAGATGGGTAAGGCAAAGCACATATATTAATACATGTATATTTACATATATATATATATATATATATATATATATATATATATATATATATATATATATATATATATATATATATATATATATATATATATATATATATGGGTGAGTTTGTGTGTATAATGCATGAAGGGGAAGATTGGGTCCTTCCCCAATTTCAAGGGTGCAAAGTGACTGATACCGTATATTATTATTATTATTATTATTATTATTATTATTATTATTATTATTATTATTATTATTATTGTTGTTGTTGTTGTTGTTGTTGTTGTTGTTGTTGTTGTTGTTGTTGTTGTTATTATTTATCTATTTATTTATGTATTTATTTCCATCCCAAATAAACAACAACGTTTCAAAAATCTCTGTGCTCTTCATCATCTTCCTGGGTAAAAAGAAAAGCAAAACAATATAGAGCAAGGCGTACATAAATATTGTAAACAATCAAAATTTTGTATGAGAAAAGGCATATTCGGGCAATTTTCTACGGCCAACTAGAAATCTCTTGGCTAAGTCGTGACTCATATGAAAATAAAATAAGAATCGCTGAGTAAATTATTATAAACTCTAAAAACCACAACTTAACCAAGAAATCAATATCATATCAAAACTATTAAAAAGAATTCTATTTCAAATCTAAAATTATCTCTATAGCTATCATTGTTTTCAGAGCCTACATATTTGTGTTTATCGTTCAATGCCGTAAAATTACTGAAGAACAATAGAAAAAGAACCAGGATTGAAAACCAGGTTTGTAAGCAACTGTGACGATTTTGTTATAGGCTGAAGAATAAATATCTCACGATTGACTGAAATTGAAACTGATCCTGTTATTTTGACTTCATCCTATTAAAAGTTAAAAGTAAGCTAATACTTTAGAATTTATTTGAAATTTCGTTAAATTCTGCTTCATTGTCAGTAAAATATATTGTATATTGATACATAAATACTGTAGTCGTTACCCTTTTATCATTGTAATACTGATAACAGTAGGGCCAAAAATACTGTTGTCACCCTTATAAAAGTTTAATCATTTTCTGTCTTCAAAGTTAAAGAGAAGAATGAATACGCAATCAAGAGGCTAACTAACCAAATAATTAAAGATATCTTTAAATTTACTTTTTATAGCTTTATCTGCCATATATCATTCTCCAGAGCTGACAATAATCCTTATAGCTTCATCAATTTTACTGAAACGATTATAGATAAACGGTTGGTGCATCAAAGACTTAAAACATAGTCAAGCGAGTGATTGGAAGCATTGGCCATGGTCCCTCCCAAATTGTTTTAATAATCATATTAAATTTCTACCTGCATTAATCAAGAATTTGCAACTTCTATGTGTATGGGAAATTCGAGGTAGTCGAAAATCGGCATTTAAAAAAAAAATGAGTTATTCTTGGTGCTTAAATTCGGTTTTTTTTTTTTTTTTTTTTTTTTTTTTTTTGTCCTGGAAATTACTAACATGAGATTTCTTTGAAATTGAAATTGAAAGCTTTTATGTTTGATACAGGAGGATCATCGGTCCCGTGATGGTTGAGGCGGCTCTAGATGTTGCTTTTGCTTTTGTATCCTCACTTAATCTGCTGCAACCCCTGTTGCAAATGATGATAATAATAATGATGGAAAAAGTGAAAAAACAAAATTGAAATCTCGTCGAAGTAGCCTAATCCTTGGCCCAAAGGAGTTGAAAGCATTTCAAAGGAAAACATGACTAGGTTTTTATGCTTTGATATAGGAGCATTTGAAGAATCTTCTTCAACCGAACGAGGTGGCAAAACAGTCCTACTTTATGTCAGGCAGCTGACGCTTAACTGAATGTTGTAAGCTATTTTCTAATCTTTCTTTCTATTTTGGCGCTCTGCCTTGTTTCCTTATCTGTGGCTTTCATCTAACTGATTTTATTCTTTAATTAGCGTATTTAAATTGTCTATAGATTCTTGAAACACTTGGGATTACCTCTGCTCCTCTCACTTTAGAGCAACTTGCACACAAGCAAATTACCTCCTCGATTTCAGGGACAAAATTGCTTATACAATTAGTTATCCCATATAATATGAATAATAAAATCACTTAATAATTATTATATGTTATTTCTACAAACGTATCATTCACATTAATTTCTGAAAATAAATAAAATTTTGATGGTTATAATTTAAAAAATAACAGAATTTTCTAATATCGATTTATTATGAAATTATTTTGATCGGTATTTTGCGTGTAGTTTTCAATGCATAGGTTTTACTCTAAAAATTTCTAATTTCCATGTCTGTTATTTTTGGTATCAACCATCATCATTTTTGATAAAAGCTACATTTTATGCATAGCTTAAAACAATTATAGTGGTCTTAGACCTCTTTCCAAGACTTCATTCCGTTCTTTGACCATAAACAACTGCCTTTCATGATGTAAGTTTAAGAGTAATTTTATTATTCCCATTAACCCTGAATTCGGTTGTGATGAAATTAGTTATGACAACCTGTTTTGCTTTTCCAACCATATCCTTGAGGAATGATTCCTGGCCGTCCTCTGAAGTTCTCTTCATGTTCCAAAATGTTCTGTATTACTTTCTTTGCACAGGTCACAAACATCATCCCTGCAAGTTTATTTTGAGCAACTTTACCTTTGCTCTCATAATTAGAGATAAATTTGAAAATACCTATATTGGAAAGAAACTTTTGTTGGGCTATTTGTCAGTATGTGCGCATTGGGATGGAAGCCTACATGAAATGAGAGCATGTAATCTAGTGGTTCTAATCTTTTCTAATTCTCGACAGAGTCGACTCTTTATGATTATATATATACATATATATATATATATATATATATATATATATATATATATATATATATATATATATATATATATATATATATATATTTATATATATATATGTATATATATAGGTGTGTGTGCACTTATATAAATATGTAACGTCTTAATAGGTTTGCTGAAGGTAATCATCTACTCCCTAGTTTGCAATTTGGTTTTCGTAAAGGCCTTGGAGCATGTGATGCCCTTCTTACAATCTCCAATGCTGTACAGAAATCCCTTGATTGTGGTCGGGAAGTTCGTAAGATTGGCCTTGATTTTAGTGCTGCCTTTGACCGTGTTAATCATGAGGCCCTTGTTTTCAAACTGAAACAGTTGGGAGTGGGTGGGTCGTTTCTTAGCATTATTATTGATTTTTTAAGTAATAGATCTCAAAGAGTTGTTATTGATGGGCACCATAGTGATTATGGGAATGTGATATCCGGTGTTCCACAGGGTAGTGTTCTTGGCCCATTACTTTTTTATACTATATACACATGACATGTGGTTTGGCCTAGAAAACAAGCTTGTTGCATATGCAGATGACGCTACTCTCTTTGGTTCAATTCCATCCCCTGAATGTAGATCTGGGGTTGGTGAATCCCTTAATAGAGATTTAGCTAGAATTAGTGCATGGTGCAAATTATGTGGTATGAAGTTGAATCCTAACAAAACTCAAAGTATGATTGTAAGTAGGTCAAGGACGGTGGCTCCTCAACATCCGGATCTCAGTATTGATGATGTTTCTTTAAATTTGTATGACTCTTTCAAGATATTAGGTGTGATTCTCGACAGCAAATTTGCTTTTGAGAAACATATAAGGTCTGTGTCTTCTTCAATTGCACAAAAAATAGGCTTATTGAGAAAGTCTTTCAAGATTTTCGGCCCTCTTAATGAGAGAATGCCTTGATGAAGTCATTGAGCTTCAGCACGGCATTTCATTCCCGTGCTGAATCTTGGTGACGGGCAAGAGGGCTCTCGAACTTCGGGAAATTGCTCCCCCAGTTCGAATCTAAATTTCTCTCTTTCCTCTTTTTCTTCTGCTTAATATTACTTCGACCTTCTCCTAATTTTATCAAATTTACTTTCTTTCATCTTGCTGTCCTATCTCTATGATTATTATTTTTCTTAGTTATATATATATGTAGATGTATGCATATATATATATATATATATATATATATATATATATATATATATATATATATATATATATATATATATATGTATATATATATATATATATATATATATATATATATATATATATATATATATATATATATTTATTTTATTTGTTCATTTATTTATTTATCTATTTTTTTTCTATTTTATTTAAATGGCGTGGATATTTCCACATTCGTTATTGCTGCCTGCTTAGATGAATGGGAGAAGGGATCACGGTTGGGAGGTATTCGCATTCAAAGCTATATATGAGAGTATTGGATGATCTCAGCCATCCCAAAGATGGTTTGGACCTTTTTGGCGGAACTACTCTCAAGGGTTGGGTCATCGGAATCCAGGGGGATCCAATCCTTGAGGTGGAACTCTTGGCTTTTGGCCGGAAGCCCATCATTACAGATATGGGGAGGATGATTCCATATTACTTTGGTCTCAGTCCTAACAGGCGGGTTTAGCTTACACCTGTGCCTCTATATCTGTTTTGATGCTATCCTTCGGGTAGGGTATGGAGTGGACCATCGGGGAAATATACTCTCATTGTGCCGATAGTGGAGAATGCAAATTTCCTTTCCAACGTATGATACTTTCTTATAATTCTCAAACAGGTACCCCAACAAAACAACAAAAAACCTGAAAATCCCACCCTTAAATATGGACCCTTCAAATACTGACTCCCCATCCCCTGGATTTGCTGACTCCCCCCCGGCACTGTTGACGACTTCTGCTACTGTAATTAAGGAAAACTCTGTTGACGACCTTCGAACTAAAAAGGACCACTCTACTGATGTTAAAAAATCTAGCAATTTGGGTAACACAGGGAAACTACGATTCCTTCATGTTTCCCAAATTCCATTAGAGACAAATTATGATGATATATATAGAGCATTTGAGTGCTATGGATTGATAAAGGAAATAAGGATGCGACTTGGAGATGAAAAATGGGACTCTTGGATATCTTTTGAAAGTCATGATGAAGCGTTTAATGCCATAAGTAATATTAGTAGTATCAAAATTAACGAATTGAACATCATGGGAGCTCTTTGTGATAAGGTCCCAAAGGAATTGGATGTGTACAAACCTGCTGATTGGTTTGAAAAAGATAGAAATGTACCCATGCCTTCACAGAGAAAACCCAAACCACCAATGTGGCTCTTAGCTGAACCTAAAGGGATAATAGGGAATTATTTTAAGATATGTAAGTTTATCCAAAAAAAAGTAGGAACCATAGCACCTGGAGATATATCTCGTTTTGGGAAGAACAGTTATCTCATCCATGCCAAATCTTCGACTCAGTCTGCAATACTGTCTAACTTACAGACAGGCAGTGATGAAATTACATTGGAAATGAAACCTCATCTAAATTTTAGTTATGGAAGGGGAGTGGTCTTTAATAAGGACCTATACGAATTTACAGAGGAGGAGATACTTTCTATGTGTCCATTAAATGTATGGAAAGTGCATAAGGTTCCTGGAACTTCAATGATTATACTTACTTTCCAGGATGCTGATGTACCTTTCCATATTTTTATTGAAAATGAAAGGATTAAAGTTCGGCCTTTCAAACAAAAGCCCCTGCAATGTTTTAATTGTTTTAAATTTGGACACCCATCCAAAGTTTGCAAAAATGGAAAAATGTGTGATATTTGCTCCAAAACGTATCATGGAGAATGTACACTTGAGGCCAGGTGTTCAAATTGCAATTTGAATCATAAATCAACTGATAGGAGATGCGAAATGTATAAGTTGGAGGAAGCTGCCCTAAACAAATCAAGTTTAGAACACATAAGTGTGGGACATGCAAAAAGAATGTTGAATAAATCAACCAGCTATGCAAAGGCCTTAAAATCAAAGGTAAATTTACCACAGGAGACAGCAACCCCACCTAGCACTGCCAGTAATTCTAAGAAAAGAAATACAACCTCTGATGATAAAGTACTGCATGACAAAGTAATCGTATTGCCTTCTGAGGCTTTGCCACAGCGTATTAAAAATGGGTCATTGCCCATTTCTGTACAGCCTTCGTCCCCCATTACCAACAATAGTACTAACCTCTCCCAGGCCACGTCCTTGCCTGATTTGATGGAGATGCCACCTGACACCAAGTTACCAGGTGCACCTGTATTGGGGAAGGTGCAAAAACCTGGTAGCTCAAAACCTACTAATCGGAAAAGAGAGAGACCTCCATCTCTCTCGCCCCCTTCCATAAGAAATATCAAAATTACGACGTCAAATAAATATGATGATTTGTCTGTTGATATTTCTGATCTGGAATCCAATTTAAATAAATCGGAAATTCAAGTGGAGGTCCACCAACCTCCTCAACAATCAGATCAAAAAGACAAAAAGAAAATCATAAATTCTAAACCCAATCTATCAAGACCTTCTTTAATAAAACCACCTAAAAATAGTGTTAGATCAAAAACTGCTAATGGGAAGACTCCATCCAAGGGGTCTACCAAATTATAAACCATAGTTTTTTCCTCCATTTTGCAATGGAATTGTCAGGGTTTAAGGGCCAAATATGAAGAACTTAAGCTCCTTATTCATGAGCATTCCCCCATAATTATTTGTCTACAGGAGAGCAAACTTGATCATAATACCCCTTGTCCTCGCGAATACATTAGTTATAGGACACCATATGATCACCAAGTGGGGAGCCATGGCGGAAGTCTCATATACGTTCGTCGAGATGTTCCCCAAGTTTCTCTGTCTATTCGTACACCTCTGCAGGCAGTGGTTGTACAGATCGACATAGGGCGAAAATATACAATTTGTTCTCTGTACTTGCCTCCAAATGATAACATTTTGTATGACAACTTAGTGGAGGTGATTCAACAACTCCCTCAACCTTTTCTTTTACTTGGAGATTTGAATGGTAGACACCCTTTGTGGGGTGATGTTTTAGCAAACACGAGGGGAAATATCATATCATCAATTGTGGAAAATGAAGATGTGGGACTCCTTAATACAGGAGAGCCCACACACTTTCATGTCCAGACAGGTACCTTGTCATGTATTGACCTATCAATCGTAAGCTCTAATTGCCTTCTCGACTTCGATTGGAGAACATTAGATGATTGGCATACTAGTGATCACGCACCAATCATTATAAACACCAACAATGGTCCACCTTTACAGGGATCGCCACGATGGAATCTTGACAAGGCGGACTGGGATAAATTTCGTGAGCTAAGCGAAATAGAGGGGGATGCAGGACAAGTTGAAAATATCGATGATGCCATAGACTTACTGAATGGAACTCTCCACACAGCAGGAGTCAATTCAATTCCAAAAACAACAGGGTTATTCAAACGACGACCAGTCCCGTGGTGGTCTTCAGAACTAACTGCCCTGCACAGAGCCACAAGAAGATCTTTAACACGATTGCGTAGACGCAGAACTGATGAGAATTTAATTATGTACAAGAAATGTAGAGCACAGTTCCGTCGTGCCATGAAAGCAGCAAGGCGCCAGTCATGGATGTCTTTTGTTTCCTCCATTAACAGTAGAACACCACCATCTTCTGTGTGGAGGAAAGTAAAAAAGATAGCTGACAAATTCACCCCCAACCCACCACCAGTGTTGAAGGTGAATGGCCAGTATGTAACTGAAGCAAAGGAAGTTAGCAATGCCCTGGCTAATCATTTTTCAAATGTATCCAGCAAGTGTGAAGGAGCCCCTGGTCACCAGTATAGGAGCGCTGAAGAAAAGAAAATTTTAAATTTTGCAACAAGAAGGGAAGAGTCGTATAATTCTCCTTTCACTGAAAGAGAATTTGATTCCGCACTTGCTCATTGCAATGATACAGCCCCTGGACCCGATGGAATTCCATATGCAATGATTAAACATGTACATTTTAATACAAAGCTATTTATTTTAAGTATTATTAATAGAATATGGCATGATCATAGTTACCCAAGTGTTTGGGAACTAGCCATTATTTTAGCCTTTTTAAAACCCGGTAAAGACAAGTTTTTAGCAGCAAACTATCGTCCTATTGCATTGACATCTTGTTTATGTAAAATCATGGAGAAGATGGTCAATGCAAGGCTGATGTGGTACCTTGAAAAGAAAGGTATTTTATCACCGATTCAATGTGGATTCCGAAAAATGCACTCAACGACTGATGTGTTGATACGACTAGAGTCTTCTATTTGTGAAGCCTTTGCTTCCAAACAGCACCATGTTACAGTATTTTTTGACCTTGAGAAGGCATACGATACCACATGGAGATATGGTATACTTAAAACCATTCATGAATTGGGATTGAGAGGAGAGCTGCCACTATTTATTCAGGCATTTCTTTCACGTAGTTTTTCAAGTGAGAGTTGGGGAAACACTATCTGAGAGTAAGTGCCAGGAAGAAGGAGTTCCTCAGGGTAGTGTGCTGAGTGTAACCCTTTTTGCACTAGCAATTAATGGGATATCCTCAGCCATTCCCCAGGATGTTCTCTCAACATTATTTGTGGATGATCTCTCAATATCATTTGCTGGCACCAGAATGGCAATTGTTGAGAGAAAAATCCAACTCTCTATTGATAAAATTATCCAGTGGGCTGACATGAATGGATTTAAGTTCTCGACAAGTAAAACTACCGTTGTCCATTTTTGTCGTATCCGGGGAGTACATCCAGACCCGGATATATACATTAAAGGTCAACGGATACCATGTGCAAGAGAAGCTAAATTTTTAGGTTTGATATTTGATTGTAGGCTGACATGGGTTTCTCACTTAAAAGCTAAATGTGTTGAAGCTCTGAATATCTTAAAAGTATTGTCCCATACATCGTGGGGGGCAGACCGCAATACTATTTTAAAATTATACAAGGCCTTGATTTTTTCCAAAATTAGTTATGGTTGTGAGGTATATTCTTCAGCCACCCCAAGCCGGTTAAAAATATTAGACTCGATACATCATGCAGGTATTAGATTGTCTACTGGAGCTTTTAAAACCTCGCCTATCCCAAGTCTCCTTGTTGATGCTGGAGAGTTACCTCTAGACCTTTACCGAATGTCTTCCATTCTTCGGTATTGGTTTAGATTGCAAAGACTCCCTAACTCTCTCGCCTTTCAGACTGCAAGCCTTGTAAGACACGCATCATACTTTGAGTTGCACCCAAAATCTCCTCAACCTTATGGCTTTCGGGTGAAACGATTATTAAATAGTCTGGATATAATTAGAAATAAGGTACTTCCATTCAAGGTATCACCAACGCCTCCATGGAAGTTACCAGAGATATCTTTTTGTAAATATTTTATTGGAGATAAGAAGAATATGTCAGACCTAGAAGCCAGGTCTCTTTTTAATGAACATGTTAGAGAACATAGAGGATCAACTTTTATCTATACCGATGGCTCCAAATCTGATGCTGGCGTTGGATTTGGAGTACATAGTAATGGTTTTAATTGTAGAGGTGCACTTCCTCTGACCGCTTCCATATTTACTGCCGAACTGTATGGCATATTAACCGCTATTGAGAAAATAGCGTTGGAGAAGGAGGGTAATTTTACAATTTTTAGTGATGCAAGGAGTGTCCTTCAAGCTATGGAAGTTTTTAATTCTAATAACCCTCTAGTTTTAAAGATTTTAGAATGGCTTTTCATTATTGGACGGAGAGGTATAACAGTTCAATTTTGTTGGGTTCCAGCACATGTAGGTGTGTCCGGGAATGAGAAGGCAGATTCACTGGCTAAGGAGGCTGCATCAGAGTTGCTGCCAAGAAGGTATCCCATTCCCTGTGATGATTTCTTACCTGGCATCAAGAAATTGGTTTGCAATAAATGGCAACAGCAATGGGATAGTCAAGATGGCAATAAAATGCAAGAGATAACAAATGACATATCTCCTTGGAGGTATAATATGATGCCCCGAAAATGGGAGACGTCTCTTTGTCGTCTCCGTATTGGTCACACTCGGTTGACACACGAGTTTCTGCTGAAGGGCCAACACCAACCGTATTGTGACGACTGTGTAGTACCTCTAACAGTAAGGCATTTGTTGACCGAATGCCCCAATTATAACAACTTGCGGAATAGATATTTGTTTGAGGCTCGAGGTGAGGGTGGCAGGTTCATCCTTGCCAAGATTCTTGGAAATGATGTGTCCTACCATGCAAGTGGCATTTTTAGATTTATTTCAGAAGCAGGTCTTCTGAAAAATATTTAACTTTTATGACATTCAACTTTTATGATTTTAATTGAATACTCTTTTATTTTTTATTTTATTTTATCTTTTATTTTTGTATACATAAATTAAATGTTACCGGCGTCAATGACCTCAGATGTCAGGATGCCTGAAAACTTTAAATCAATCAATCAAGATTTTCGGTGATCAATCTATTCTGAAGAAGTGTTTTGATTCTTTCATTCTACCTTGTTTTGGGTATTGTTCTCCTGTCTGGTCTTCAGCTGCTGATTCTCATTTTAATTCGTTGGACAGAAACTTACGGTCTATTAAATTTCTTATTCCTGATCTAGATATTAATCTCTGGCACCGTGGTTCAATTAGTTCATTATGCATGTTGCATAAGATTTTTCATAACTCTGACCATCCTTTACATTCAGATCTCCCTGGACTATTCTATCCTGTTCGTAATACTAGGCAGGCAGTTAATTCTCCATCATGAGGCTCAATACTACGCAGTACTCTAGAAGTTTTATTCCAGCTGTTACCAAGTTGTGGAATGATCTTCCTAATCGGGTAGTCGAATCAGTAGAACTTCAAAAGTTCAAAGTTGGAGCAAATGCTTTTTTGTTGACCAGGCGGACATGAGTCTTTTTATAGTTTATCTATGACATATTTGTTTTTGATGTTGATAATAGTTTATATAAGACATGTCTGTTTTGACGTTGTTACTTTTTTTAGAATGATTTATTTTTAATTTGTTCTCTTCATTTATTTATTTCCTTATTTCCTTTCCTTACTGGGCTATTTTTCCCTGTTGGAGACCCTGGGCTTATAGCATCTTGCTTTTCCAGCTAGGGTTGTAGCTTGGATAGTAATAATAAAATAATATATATATATATATATATATATATATATATATATATATTATGTGTGTATGCACTTATATAAATGTGTATATATATATATATATATATATATATATATATATATATATATATATATATATGTGTGTGTGTGTGCACTTATATAAATATGTATATATATATATATATGTGTGTGTGTGTGTGTGTTTGTGCACCTATATGAATATGTATATATATATATGCACTTTAAATAAATATATATATATATATATATATATATATATATATATATATATATATATTATTATTATTATTATTATTAAATGCTAAGCTACGGCCCTAGTTGGAAAAGCAGGATGCTATAAGCCCAGGGGCCCCAACAGGGAAAATAGCCCAGTGAGGAAAGGAAACATGAAAAGTAAGAATAGTAACAACATTGAAATAAATATTTCCTAAATAAGCTATAAAAACTTTAACAAAACAAGAGGAAGAGAAACTACATAGAACAGTGTGCCCGAGTGTACCCTCAAGCAAGAGAACTCTAACCCGAGACAGTGGAAGACCATGGTACAGAGGCTATGGCACTACCCAAGACTAGAGAACAATGGTTTGATTTTGGAGTGTCCTTCTCCTAGAAGAGCTGCTTACCATAGCTAAAGAGTCTCTTCTACCCCTACCAAGAAAAAGTAGCCACTGAACAATCACATTGCAGTATTTAACCCCTTGGCTGAAGAAGAATTATTTGGTAATCTCAGTGTTGCCAGGTGTATGAAGTCAGGGGAGAATCTGTAAAGAATAGGCCAGACTATTCGGTGTCTGTGTGGGCTAAGGGAAAGTAAACCGTAACCAGAGAGAAGGATCCTATATAGTACTGTCTGGCCAGTCAAAGGACTCCATAACTCTCTAGCGGTAGTATCTCAAAGGGTGGCTGGTGCCCTGGCCAACCTACTACCTATATATATATATATATATATATATATATATATATATATATATATATATATATATATATATATATATATATATATATATATATATATATATATATATATATATATACGGATTTTGAGCGAAGCGAAAAATCTATTTTTGGGTGAGATGGCCATGTCGTCCTGATGGAAGTTCCTATAGGGTAGCTTCCTAGGGTATATTACAACTACGGCGATATTCCCAGAGAATTTACCTTAAGGTACCAGAATTCTAACTCCTGGAGCGAGTATCCCTCGTGAAAGGGATATCGCGACATATCAGAGGACGTATTCTAGACACGTCACATGGCAATCTACGACCTGAACAGAGATTCGTCTCGTAGGAGGGAGATTGACGAGATACGAATTCGGGAAAGAAAAAGGGGAGCCGCTCCCAAGGCTTCCCTATCCCCCGATTCGTATGCGTGCCTGGCGCCAATCCTGGCGCCATCTGTATTCCTTGTAGCGTACACGAGGTGCTACAGATACTGTATGTAGGGAGGGGTCCTACAGCCCTTTCTTAGAAAGGCAAGGGCGGGTCCATCAGGACGACATGGCCATCTCACCCAAAAATAGATTTTTCGCTTCGCTCAAAATCCGTTTTTTGGGCTCAAGCCATGTCGTCCTGATGGAAGTGTACCAGAGCATTACTGTATCTGTGGATTCTCAGAACGTGCCGTACTCCCCGGAGGTAATTTTTTCCCGGTCGACTAGACCTAGAGACCTAAGATGTTACCGTTATACATCTTTTCAACTAACTATAAACTATGTTAGAGCTTCCTGCCCCCTACAGGGAAGAGTCCTACTAGACTCTGGAAAAGTCTCGAAGAGTACATATATCTATGTACGAATACCAGGCAAGCTAATATAGTGGTCTCGCCCTATATTAAGTAAAGCATAGTTTGTAAAGGACCACTGCGTCAATATGAAATATCGACCAGTTTTCCGCACAATACTTGTATTGGACAAAGGTTTTATATCCACATAGGAGGAAAACCAATGCAACATAGCTTGCATAAAGGAACAATTCTATTAGAATTATCCCAGATAAGGTACATAGAATGAATGCTCAATTATACCAGTAAATTGACACAGGTGAAGGAGACGCAAGGTTCTCAAGAACCAGATTATTGACAGGCAATAAATAGACAGGTTAACCACAATTATATATATATATATATATATATATATATATATATATATATATATATATATATATATATATATATATATATATATATATATATATATAAGAAGAGGATAACCCAAAACTTTAAGCATAAGTATGATAGTAAACAGGGCTTGTTTGTCTGAAAGAAAAACATTAGATGCCACTTTTAAGATACCGAGGTATCAAAGTCATAAAAGCCTGTATTACAAATCAATGACATTAGCGTTAGAAACGCTCGGCACACATGTCTGCACTTATGCTAGGTTCACCTTCGGAAATGGAACAGTCTGGATGGGCAACACAGTGCCCTCACTTAGTTTGTAGTACAGTATGTAACTACACACTCACCCTGGAATTAATCGTCCCAATTAAGACCACTGTTCCTCGCAGAGTTAAATAGTAGGGTTAACACCGCGACCCACTGCTACCACAGATCTCTTTTAGTTCCTCTACTTGCTTCGCATAGTGGCGAAAGAACACTCTGGAAGACTTCCAGCCAGTGTATGAACGGAGATGTTCAAAATCCATGCAATTAAAGAAATTTAAGAATGAGGTAACTTTCCTCGGATCGTGACCTGCGGGTGTATTGTCAGGATCCGCTCTGCGAATAAAATATGTGATTTTCGCTCTGAGTTGATTCAGAGATAAATTTGAGCCTGATGTTTCTCCCCTGAATAGTTGACCACCCTTGAAGTCTGAAGTTCTATGAAGATAGACCTTTAGGCATTCTACTGGACATAGAGATGCATCTTCTTTCAGAGGGCAGATTCTCCAGGGACCCCACCTGTTGGTGGGTAACTCATTCTTGGCGAGAAACGTAGGATCCGGAAACAGGTTCAGTTCTTCCCCATCCAGGAACTGAACACGACCTGCCTCTCTCGAGAGGCTACAATCTCACTAACCCTGGCCCCGGACGCGAGTGCAAATTAGGAAAATAACTTTTTGTGTCAAATCCTTTAACGCACATTCTTCATTGCTCAACAGAGAAGCGAAATGAAGAACTTGTCTAAAGACCATGAAATGGGCTTTGGAGGTGCTGAAGGTCTGAGCCTAGCACATGCTTTCGGGACTTTATTAAAGATCTCGTTACCTAGGTCGACCTGGAAGGCATATAGAATGGGTCTTGTCAAAGCAGACTTACACGCTGAAATCGTGTTCGCTGCCAACCCTTGACCATGGAGGTGGGGAAAAAAGATAAGCAGAAGTCTGTCAAGATCTCCTGCGGAATCTTCGCCTTGACAAAAGGCCACCTATTTTCTCCAAGATGACTCATATTGCCTTCTAGTAGATTTGCATTTATATTCCTCAATGAAGTCTATACTGGCTTTCGAAATCCCGAAACGCTTTCTCACCGCTAGGGAGAGAAAATCATGAACTGCAGGGTCCGGGTTTTCTGTAATGAAGCGCAGACAGTTGACTTCTGGACTCGCTGGGTCAGAACTGGATCTGGTAGTGGTACAAACTTCAGCTACAGTTCCAATGCCAGGAGGAACCACACGCTGTTCGGCCACTTGTGGGCCACTATTGCCGCTACCCTTTGAAGGATCTCAGTTTGTTGAGGACCCTCAACAGAAGGTTGTGAGGAGGGAACAGATAAATCTTGGACCATCTGTTCCAGTCGAGGGACATCGCGTCCACTGCTTCCGCTAAGGGGTCCTCGTACGGGGCACGTACAGGGGCAACTTCTTGTTGTCTTTCGTCGCAAAGAGGTCTATCTGCAGTTCTGGGACTGATTCAGAATGCAGGAGAATGATCCTGCGTCTAAGGACCATTCCGACTCTATCGGTGTGAACCTGGATAGAGCGTCCGCTGTCACATTGCGGACTCCTTGAAGGTGAACTGCCGACAGGTACCACTTCTTCTTTTCCGCCAATCGGAAGACGGCCAACATCACCTGGTTGAGAGGTGGTGACCTCGATCCTTGTCGATTCAAGTATCTTACAACTACCTCGCTGTCTATTACCACTTTATGTGGAACGAATGACGCGGGGAGACTTTCTTTAAGGTAAGGAGCACTGCCCTAGCTTCTAGAAAGTTTTATGAGAAAGGTCTTGAATAGCCTGGACCAAGTCCCCTGGACTTTTTTCCGATGAGAGTGACCTCCCCATCCCTCCTTTGAGGCGTCTGAGTGAATCGTCACCGACGGGGGAGGTGGCTGAAGAAGAACCTGACTTCTTTAGATGTCTGGCTTGGGACCAAGGCCTGAGAAGAGTACTTAGCCGAAGCGGCTGGTCTTCTCAGATCTCTTCACGCGTTTGATGCATAA
>NC_090731.1:130955174-130965174 GCF_036898095.1 Palaemon carinicauda
AAAGGTGGCTATGTAAATAATGATACGCCTTGGCCTGGTCTCAACATTTTGTGGTCAATAAATTCACAGTGGTAAGATACATACGATTTTTATGCAATACTTTTCAACCTAATATGAGCTAGAAACTGCACATTGCTGTGAAGAGCAACGATTGAAAGTAAAGAAATCATAAATATGAAACAATAAAGCGGCAACAATGTTGTTCTTATTTCAATAAATATCCTTGAAAGAATTTGGTTTTATAACAAAAGATTGAGAGAAGAAAATAAGCAAATCATAAAATATAATAACCAAATTATTAGTAGAGTTAGTTGTAGTGACGAACAGTAACAAGAAAATCTATGTACAATCGAAGGATGAACAAAGGGAATCCGCCAATATTGCTATTGTTATTATTATATTACTCATAATGTGCACGCGATCATATGGTATAGCCTAATAGGCCAATACTGTAATTTACAAAAGTTTTCAAAAATAAGTATCCTCAAAAGTGATAGCAACACAAACACAGGAAACCCAGATTTCTAGACAGATAAAAAGAGAAAGTACTAAAGATGAAACAGCACAATTTCCACAGACTTTGCCACAACCTCTGAAGTAAAATTTCTTCATAAGATGACCATATCTCAGTAGAAGTTTAAGTTACCACAATGTATGTTACCAAAGTCAATGGAATAAAGCTAAAAATTGTTATGAACAACTATTTACCCTTTGACGTATTCTACGTTATATCGACTCCTTATGATATACAGCACATTAGAGTAAGTCTAGCTATTTCTTTTTCTTTTATTATTTACACTTAAAAAGTTTATACAAACAGTGGTCAGATAAACAACAATCAAGAGGCATAAGTAAAACCAGGCCAATGCGCATAGATTCTTGAAGTAATGAATCCGCTTTCGAACTCTGGAGTGTCAGCATCGTTCGGAGGCTTTCCAGGAAAGGGAAAGTAAGACCTTAGGAAGGGGATAGTGTAAGATTATGGACTTCAATAGATTGTTGAGGTTCACACCCTTCTAAGTAGAGTGCCACGTACTAATTCCGAAGATAGATGTATAAGGTCCTTCATTAACTATGTTATGTAATCAAACATTTTAACGAGGGCATAAATCATGATTGCCTTTAATGGTATAAAATTATGACTCTGAATCCGCTGGGCTTTAATACCCACTAACAAAGAAGATAAAAATTCCAACAGTGTTATACACAGGGTAATACTATAGTACTGTTTTTATAAGTATAGCGAAATGGACAAAACGTGCATAGTTTTCTGTCAGCCTCGGGTGTCATGGTTTTCAAGTGCTATGATCCTTTCTTTTCTCTCTCTCTCTCTCTCTCTCTCTCTCTCTCTCTGTATATATATATGTATATATATATATATTATATATATATATATATATATATATATAAGTATGGAGACAGGAGCAATTACTCAAGCATAAACATTTTGGAGTAGGGAGACGCGTTCTGTTTTTTCCCTTCATTTATTTGCGCCGACGTTTCGTATCACCTTGATACATTTTCCAGGCTGAAACGATTACAAATCAATTGTGTATAAGTAAAAAGATACACACAACGTTTACCAACACCAAAATTAAAAAGCTTTTTAATAAATTAAGAATAAAAACAGAGTAAAAACAGAAACACAGAACAATAGTGAAAGGGCTTGGAGCGAATATAGAGAAACAAATTAATTCAATAATAATTATAATAATAATAATAGAAAATATATAATAATAATGATAATAATAATAATAATAGTAATAGAACGAACAAGACACCTACCCACAGCGGTAGCGTAAGGAGAACTGACATGAAAAATTGTTATGGAAGGGAGTGTAAACAAAACAACAGGTAATTAGGCAATAAACAATTGGGTGGAAGACGACTGGTGGTTAAGAGAAGGTACAGTTAGCTTAATCATTATTGATTCAAGGGTGGTTAGTTCATCTATATGTCGGGTTCTTCCTATTATATTAAAATGACTGGTATCTATGTGTGTTTTGCAACTTTTACTGTGATTTCTTATGTTTGATTGTTCTGGATTTGATAGTCGACAACCCGTTCTATAGCTAATTCCTGATGAGAGGAAACTCGGACTTTTAGCAGCCTCCTGGTGCAACCGATGTAAGGTGCCGAGATCACATCTGGGACAATTATACTTATAAACGACACCGGAGGCAAACAGGGGGCTGATCTTATCCTTGACTTGGAAGAGTGAGCCGATAGTTCGGGGGTTTATGGGAATTAGTTTTAAATTAAGGGCAGGCAATTGTTCACTGAATAGGTTAATGCATTTTTTCCTAAATTTATTATTATGGAGAAAGGGAAATCTAGCAAACATACGGAGCTTGGGGACATTGTGGACTATTGGGGTTGGATTGAATTTCAGATTAAGTAGCTTATTAAGGGATCTATGAAAAATTGCTGGAGGGAAATAATTATCCTTAAAGTAATCAGCAAGGAAAGTCACTTCAGTATGAAAGGTAGACCAGCTTGATGTCAGATTAATGGCTCTATGGAGGAGAGTTGACACGGAATTCAGTTTAAAGTTAAAAAAAACATGAGCTATAAAAATTGGTCCCCAGGCCAGTAAAGGTGCTCTTTCTATAAATACCAGTATGAAAGCCAGACTCGTCCTTGGATATCCTCACATCAAGGAACGGAAGTGAATTCTGTGTCTCTGTTTCAACCGTAAATCTAATGTTATGGTGTTGGTTGTTTAAAAACTCAAGAAAGGTATCAACATGGTAATTACATCTGAACAATGCGAAAGTGTCATCTATGTAGCGTCTATAAAAGAGTGGGCGGAAATTAGGTGGGCATACATCTAAAGCTCGCTCCTCCAGGGAGCACATAAATATGTTTGCAAAAGTAGGACCGAGAGGGCTTCCCATGGCCATCCCTCAGTCTGCTTAAAAACCGTATTATTAAAAACAAAGGGCGTATCCAGCACGGCTAATTCTAAAAGCAACTTGAATTGAGTTCTATTAAAATTGTTGAACAAGCAATCGTCAGTGGGAAATAGCCTGTCTAAAATGATGTTGATAGTCTCGACAACGGGAACATTGGTAAACAGAGATTCCACGTCAAAGCTCGCCATGTACAGATCTGAGTCCTGTGTGATAATGTCATCTTTAAAGGAGGCCGAGTTTATTAATGTATATTTGTTGTGAGTCAGTGGTTGGAGTAAAGGGACAAGAAATTTGGCGAGTTTATAGCTAGCAGTGTTAATGGAAGAAAGGATGGGTCTCAAAGGAATTCCTTCTTTGTGTATCTTTGGCAGTCCGTACATAAGTCCATATGTAGATCCTGTTACAAAAAGGTCCTGATATGTATTTTCATCTATTGCTAATTACTCGTCCAGACAAAGGTAAAGGTACTGTTATCCTTGACAGACATGACTACATACAAAAAATGAATGACATTTTAAACGACTCTTCAAAATTTACCAAAATTGGTGACCCAGACCTTTACAATATTACTAAACCCGAAGATAAAATCAACAGATTTCTTAGAACACTAAAACAAACCAAAGCAATAGATGAAAATACATATCAGGACCTTTTTGTAACAGGATCTACATATGGACTTATGTACGGACTGCCAAAGATACACAAAGAAGGAATTCCTTTGAGACCCATCCTTTCTTCCATTAACACTGCTAGCTATAAACTCGCCAAATTTCTTGTCCCTTTACTCCAACCACTGACTCACAACAAATATACATTAATAAACTCGGCCTCCTTTAAAGATGACATTATCACACAGGACTCAGATCTGTACATGGCGAGCTTTGACGTGGAATCTCTGACAATGTTCCCGTTGTCGAGACTATCAACATCATTTTAGACAGGCTATTTCCCACTGACGATTGCTTGTTCAACAATTTTAATAGAACTCAATTCAAGTTGCTTTTAGAATTAGCCGTGCTAGATACGCCCTTTGTTTTTAATAATACGGTTTTTAAGCAGACTGAGGGGATGGCCATGGGAAGCCCTCTCGGTCCTACTTTTGCAAACATATTTATGTGCTCCCTGGAGGAGCGAGCTTTAGATGTATGCCCACCTAATTTCCGCCCACTCTTTTATAGACGCTACATAGATGACACTTTCGCATTGTTCAGATGTAATTACCATGTTGATACCTTTCTTGAGTTTTTAAACAACCAACACCATAACATTAGATTTACGGTTGAAACAGAGACACAGAATTCACTTCCGTTCCTTGATGTGAGGATATCCAAGGACGAGTCTGGCTTTCATACTGGTATTTATAGAAAGAGCACCTTTACTGGCCTGGGGACCAATTTTTATAGCTCATGTTTTTTTAACTTTAAACTGAATTCCGTGTCAACTCTCTCCATAGAGCCATTAATCTGACATCAAGCTGGTCTACCTTTCATACTGAAGTGACTTTCCTTGCTGATTACTTAAGGATAATTATTTCCCTCCAGCAATTTTTCATAGATCCCTTAATAAGCTACTTAATCTGAAATTCAATCCAACCCCAATAGTCCACAATGTCCCCAAGCTCCGTATGTTTGCTAGATTTCCCTTTCTCCATAATAATAAATTTAGGAAAAAATGCATTAACCTATTCAGTGAACAATT
The DNA here is from genome assembly GCF_036898095.1 of Palaemon carinicauda. Lineage (NCBI taxonomy): Eukaryota > Metazoa > Arthropoda > Malacostraca > Decapoda > Palaemonidae > Palaemon > Palaemon carinicauda. Next base: position 130,959,788 of record NC_090731.1, read on the forward strand.
GCCTGCCCTTAATTTAAAACTAATTCCCATAAACCCCCGAACTATCGGCTCACTCTTCAAGTCAAGGATAAGATCAGCCCCCTGTTTGCTCCGGTGTCGTTTATAAGTATAATTGTCCCAGATGTGATCTCGGCACTTACATCGGTTGCACCAGGAGGCTGCTAAAAGTCCGAGTTTCCTCTCATCAGGGAATTAGCTATAGAACGGGTTGTCGACTATCAAATCCAGAACAATCAAACATAAGAAATCACAGTAAAAAGTTGCAAAACACACATAGATACCAGTCATTTTAATATAATAGGAAGAACCCGACATATAGATGAACTAACCACCCTTGAATCAATAATGATTAAGCTAACTGTACCTTCTCTTAACCACCAGTCGTCTTCCACCCAATTGTTTATTGCCTAATTACCTGTTGTTTTGTTTACACTCCCTTCCATAACAATTTTTCATGTCAGTTCTCCTTACGCTACCGCTGTGGGTAGGTGTCTTGTTCGTTCTATTACTATTATTATTATTATTATCATTATTATTATATATTTTTCTATTATTATTATTATAATTATTATTGAATTAATTTGTTTCTCTATATTCGCTCCAAGCCCTTTCACTATTGTTCTGTGTTTCTGTTTTTACTCTGTTTTTATTCTTAATTTATTAAAAAGCTTTTTAATTTTGGTGTTGGTAAACGTTGTGTGTATCTTTTTACTTATACACAATTGATTTGTAATCGTTTCAGCCTGGAAAATGTATCAAGGTGATACGAAACGTCGGCGCAAATAAATGAATGAAAAAACAGAACGCGTCTCCCTACTCCAAAATGTATATATATATATATATATATGTTTATATATATAAATATACTTGTTTATATACATATATAAATATATATATTTGTTTATATATATATATATATATATATATATAATATAATATATTGCCTGTCACGCTCAGTCGTCCCTCGATTAGGGGTTAGAGAAAGTAGTCATATCCTGGTGAGAGGGGATACTCGGAGAGATACACTCGGAAACTACAGTCTCCCACAAATTACCGAACCAGCGGGTTGTAGTGGGAGGGGATGGGAAGGGTTGAATCTGCGTGTGTGCATAACTATCTAATTATTTAGACGTGATTTTTGACGGCTCGGGTATACTAGTTTAAAAAGAGCGAAGAAAGAATACTTTCCTTTGATCCTTTGAGACAATAGAGGGATTAAAACCTTTCGAATGCGGAAGACGTTGATGGGTTATATCACAAAGGAACAGCTGTATACTGATGCTATGTCACGTATGCCATTACTTGGGTTCCAATTGGGGATACTTGACTTATGTAATTGATCAGATCAAATCAAATCTTCTCGATCTATCGAGCTTCCTTCTTATTTCGCAAATATTCGGTAAAATGATAACCTACCTTTGCAGCAAGTAAATTCTACAGTTGAACTAGATAGCCATTACATATATTTCATTATCGAGAGATGAATAACTATTCAAATCTGAACATCATAATACGCAAATGGTTAGGGTTGGCTTATTGATACCCCCATTTCATGCAACTATGAATGAATCAGTCAATTAGGTTGATATGAGGAAGTTTTCCTTTTAATTCTGTCAGCACATTTTATCCTATTCCTTACCTCCCTTGTTGCTGGTCCTGCTGCTCGACCACAGGGAAGCATTCTTTCTTGTGGATCTTCCAGTGCTTCTTCTGGTGTTCTTTGCTGCAGTAATAGACATTGCCACAGGCTGTGCACTTCAAGGATGCTGGTCCTTGGCAGGTTCCACAAATTCCTTGGCAGTCTTCCTTCGTCATGTCTTCCTCGGTGGTGGCTACTGTTGGAAAAGTGAAGATTGAATTCTATGAAAATTGAGGACATTACATTTGCTAAATTGAGCCTTCGAAGTTTTGGGTTGTGGAGCAGGGTAACCTTTTGAAATGAAAGGGTGAAAACATTGTCCAGACAGTTTATAAATGTTAATTAAATGTATATCGAAGACAGCTTCAAAATATACCAAGAATTAGTATCACTTTTCTATTTTAAGTGTATTCCGCTACTAAATAAAATGACCCCTATTTCGAGTAAAGCGATAATTGTTAAGTGTTGCACGTGCGAGCACAAAGAGATGCTGGTACAAGGCTTGCTAAATCCAACAACATGAATGCAACGAAATCGATAGATTTACTTTATAAAGATTGACAAGTTAATAAACGTTAACCTTACAATCGACGGTCTATCTATCTTTCAATCATCATCATCTCATGCGCCTATTGACGCAAAGAGCTTTGGTTAGATTTCGTCAGTCGTCTCTATCTTGAGCTTTTAAATCAGTTCTTCTCCGTTTATCATCTCCTACTTCACGCTTCATAGTCTTCAGCCATTTAGGCCTGGTGTCTTCTTCCAATTCTTCTAGTTCCTTGTGGAGCCTAATTAAAAATTTGGTGAAGTAATCTCTCTTGGGGAGTGCGAAGAGCATGCCCAAACAATCTCCATCTACCCCTCACCATGATTTCATCCACATATGGCACTCGAGTAATCTGCTATAGTTTCATTTCTAATCCTGCCCTGCCATTTAACTCCTAGTGTTCTTCTGAGAGCTTTGTTCTCCTAATCTACAAAATCTGTTGGATATTGTTTCACTGTCATTCTACGACTCTTGTAACACAAATATCACTGAACTGATAAATTGCCAGATTTCTATATGTAATTTCAGGCGTTTTGATTTCAAACTTTACTTAACCTAGCCATTGTCTGATCTTCTTTTTGCAATCTCTCATTAAACTCTAATTCAAAAGACGCTGTATTAAAGATCATAGTTCCTAAATATTTAGATTATTGTACCTCATTAATTCTTTCTCCTTCTAATGATATTTCATCTTCAATTGTATATTCCGTTCTCATCATCTCTTTCTTCTATTTATCTAGAGCCTAACCTCCTGTGATATTTCATGCATTCTGGTAAACAAGCATTGCAAATCCTGTGGTGTTCTGCTGATAAGGACAGCTTCATCAGCATACTCTAGGTCAGCTAATTTCCTATTACCAATCCTGTCCAATTCTTCTCCACCATCCCCAACTGTTCTACGCATTACAAAGTCCATGCGGAGGATAAACAACATAGGTGACAACACAATCCCTCGGGAGTGCTCCACTGTTCAGTGGAAATTCGTTTGATAGGACTCCACTATTATCTTTGCACTTTCTATACTCATGAACAGACTTAATCAAATATTCATACTTAAGAGGAAATCCATAACATATCACTTTCCACAAAATTGGCCGCTGCACATTATGAAAGTCTTATTTATAAAACACAAATGCCATCAAAGGTGTATTTCTAAATTCTTCCATATTATATATATATATATATATATATACATATATATATATATATATATAATGTATACATATATATGTAATATATATATATATATATATATGTATATATATACATATATATATATATATATATACATATATATATATATATATAAATATATATATATATATATATATGTATATGTATGTAATATATATATATATATATATATGTATATGTATGTAATATATATATATATATATATATGTATATGTATGTAATATATATATATATATAATATATATATATATATATATATAGTTGTACAATAAGTATTTGTGGTAAAATGAAATATCACAAATACTTTCCGTATGTCGGATAAGTTAATTTGCCAGAATGAAATTAGACTTCTAGAATCTAGATATATGCTTTAATTTGTTTATTATTTGATTATGTCGAGATTTTTCCCACTGAAACTTTTAACTTTTACAAATTTCTTTTGACAGTCGTATATGTATTAACGATAATTTACTTGATTTTAAGTCAAAATCTCTTCGAAAATGACCGATTAACTATTGAAACTTAGTAACCATTCATCATTTACCGGTAATTGTGACTGCATGTACCATTGTGTTCACCGGTATATCACAAGTGTCAGGCTAACGTTTCCTGGCAAGTTTTCAAGACCGACCATCTGTGAACTGAGCTCTCATTGCATGAGTTTATTTTGTGTTGTAAGTTTTTCTCTTTATAAACTTGATATAACTTTTTCCTTTATCTCGTCGTCAAGAAATCGTGCGATTGGAATCTCACTTTAAAAACCGAGGTACTAAACAAAATGTGGTCGAACGTTGATATAAAAATAGCTTTAGCTGTTGCAACGTGCGCTCTCTATTTGACCTACAAGAACTTTCTCTATTTCTTTTGTCATGACTATTATTTTTCTTTCTTTTCAGTTATCAATCAGTCGTGGCATAAGAGCTGACGCGTCTAAACAATGGTCAGGTATACGTAGAGGGAACTCACACTTGCAAATACAAAGAAAATGAGATAATTGATAAATAGTTCTTGTTTGTTTGGACGAAAATAATACCAAGAGCTGCCGGTTGAGATGAGATATTATTACCTTTAATTAGAAACCTGTTTAAGTAACATTAGTCAAATTAAACGAAAATTTAGAAGCCAGTGTATTATCTGAGCATAATAAATCCTAACAAGTTTCTTTCTCTCGTTTTTAAGTAATATGTAACTTGATCAATGTTGCTATATCATATCCATTTAACATTGCAATTCCGAAACGTTCACTTCTGACTCACCAGCATAAACGTCTTGATTATATAAGAAATAATGTTAATTGAAGAGGCTTGATCACCCGCTAAGCACAGCGTTAGTAGGAAACTGATGAGTGAGCAAACTCCAACCGGCCGTTGTGACTTGTGAACCAAAATAATTTTCTTGCCGAGGAAGCCCCCTGGGAGAAGTTGCCGGATGTCTCTGATTGAAATAATTACTGTTATAATTATGCTTTCGATTTTTTTGTTATTAGGTCTCTTATACCGATGAGTTGCAATCGTATAGCATCTAAAATTTGCCTTGAAGGCATTTTACAGTGCTGCGTCATTTGTTTTATGTATTTGTGAATGTTCTAGAAAGAACTTTGCTTCTCTGTGATGTTCTCTCAGTTTCTAGATGACAAAGGTACAAGTTGCTCATGTCAAAAGACTGTTGCCATTGATGAGACTGAAAAAAGGCAAGGAAAACTCTCTCTCTCTCTCTCTCTCTCTCTCTCTCTCTCATATCTATATCTATATCTATATCTATATCTATATCTATATCTATATATATATATATATATATATATACATATATCTTGAACACCTTAAAATATATGAATAATTCATGATTTACGGAATCACATGTACTCGAATAAAATATTTCCTATCTCCAATACCAGGAAGAATATATAGATAATGGAGATTTTTTCAGTAAACCTTCCTAATTATTTTATGGATATTAATAGCATTGATATTGTAGCAATATTATTTCCTTCTCCAAGTTGATAATTTT
>NC_090731.1:130970174-130975174 GCF_036898095.1 Palaemon carinicauda
AATTTCTGAAATTTACGACGTGTAACTGGCAGGATTTGCTTGGGTCAAATACAGATGGTCTACGATCTATATGAAATATAATTTAATTGTTATATTAACCTATATAAGTGTAACTCGGTCACTAAATATCTCATTCTGATCTACGAAGGGAAAATGTGATTTTCTAGATCGCTGTTCACATCAAAAGAATTTGATCGTAGGTTGCGACGTTATTCACTGGAAACAGTTTTTTAAAATCAGTTCTAAAGATATTAAAATTCACAATTATGTCGGTGAATAAAAACTGTGGAAAAGATCGAACGTTACTTTTGGGGGGACTAAAATGAAAAGGAAAGGTGGCTACAGTTGGCTTCATTGTTTCCGGTACACTTACTTCTTAACTTCCAGTGAAGTGTACCGCAATTAATGAAGCCAACTGTACCTGGAATAAATACATTGTTTGGGTGCAACCTTCTAAGATCGTTAGGAAACCATGTATATATATATATATATATACTATATGTATGTATATGTATGTATGTATAGACATGTATATACACACATTATATATGTGTGTGTATGAATATATATATATACTGTATATACATATATATATATATATATATACTGTATATACATATATATATATATGTATATATATACATATATATATGTATATATATATATATATATATATAACGCGTGTGTATGTTATGAATTTGTACATCTTTAATGATATATCTTGATTCTGTTACTGTTAATGTATTTTACAAAGACTGAATGCGTTTGTTACTGTATAAGGAAGGTAATACCATACACAAACTAGAATAGAATACTACTATAATGCAATTCCATCAAGTACCTGGTCTACCCAAATGCTTCAGCTCGATAACTTTTCTTTATATTTAAAGTAAAAACAAAATATTTAGATATTTTAATAGTCCTTCAATCATGAAGAGAAATCGTAGTACTTTTGATTCACTGAGTCCAAAATATAGCAAAAGTATAATTATTTGTACGTCGTCTATACAACTGGGTCAGTTCGCAAAATTATAAAATCCAAACAGTCAATCATTTGTTTTTACATAAACGGAATAGAATTAAGATAAGGAAAAGCATGTATTTTGATGACCTTGGGAGAAAACATATATTATATAGGCCTTGAAGGAAAAGGATACGTAAAAAATAACCGGCAAGATTTATCACATAAAAACTTATCTGACAGTGGTCTCTAGACACGTTCTCTCGCTGAACTTGCTTTAGATCCAAGCTCTCAGAGCATCTCGTAAGTGGCAACGATTGTTCACAATAATAATTTTGAGAATGATACCTATTGAAATTCAGTAGCGTGGAGTATTGGTGTGAGACCAATCGTAAGAATCCTCTTTCTATCTTAACGACATTTTGGTCAAGGTCTATTTGGTGTAAAGGGCTTTTCTGATTTTGCTATTTTAGTGGTCATCCAAGCGTATATTAACAAGGACGACTCGAGTGGATTTGAAAGTTATTCTTTATCCTTTTCTCAATTGCAAGGATTAGAACAGGGTCAGTTTATAACCAGAACTAAACCAGTTTCACTTGAAGACAAGTCAACTGTAGTTTCAGCAAAAGCAGATCCTGGATACTTTAGATAATAAGGATTGAAGTTTAATCAACCTTGAAATATCTGGTTCTTTCATATCAAGCCAAATAGCCACGTAAGCTGTCAAGTAAAATTTTACCTGATGCGTTTAATGTGTAAAATACTTTTCATATTTATGGCATTTGCTTGGTATTTGGAACTGATGTTGAGAGAGAGAGAGAGAGAGAGAGAGAGAGAGAGAGAGAGAGGTTGGGTCTTTTATTGAGGATAGAAGGATATTCTTAATAATCCTCATACAGTAAAATTAAACTGATGTTAACATAAAGGTATTTTCGATGGATTTTTATTGGGTTCAGGTTTTTCAAATTTAACACATTAACAGTGAGAATGACACGTACAGTGTGTTTAAGCGTTTACCGCGGCTAATATTAATATCCTATTTTCAAGACAAGGTTATAACGTTTCGAACGCTCCCAAAAGGCTAAAATCACTCCCAACTCTTCCCTCAGATAGCCTCCATGTATTCGTTGCAAGAACAAATAACAAAAAGGGAAATAATTTGTAATATTTTTCAAACTATGTAAACCTGAAGCTCTTTACACATTCTGGCCTGTCATCACCCGAGGTACTTTTTATGATCAACTCTATACAGAAAGACAGGATTCTTCTAGGCTCCGTCAATGTATGTCATTTTTTTTTTAAATCGAGGTACTATTTTATGATTAACGTTTTCTTAATTTGTCAATCCATCGTCTTCTCTTCCTTTCCCTGCTTCTTTTGCAACCTCTAGGGACCCGTTCTGTTGTTCTAAATGTCCATCTATCATCTGCCATTCACATTATATGTCCTGCCCATGTCCATTTCTTTTTCTTGCATGTTGTTAGAATATCCTCTACTTTAGTTTGCTCTCGTATCAATGTTACTCTTTTTCTGTCTCTTTAGTGTTATTATCATCATTCTTTTTATAGCTCTCTTAGTTGTAACTAGCTTATGCTCTAAGGCTTCAGTAAGACTCCAAGTTTCTGATGCATAAGTTAAAACTAGTAGGGCCATCTTATTAAATACTTTTCTTTTTACAGAAAGTGACGTTTTCCAGAAGCTCTCCTTCCCATGCTTATCCTTCTTTTGATTTCGGTCTCGTGTCTTGGGGAAATCCCTTGTGTGTGTCATAAATACCTATACATTCATTAACAATCTCTAAAGGTTTTTCCATAACTATTTATTTTTGTATGTCTGCATTTTCGTTGAACATTATCTTGGTTTTACTCGTGTTCATTTTCAGTCTTACATTTCTGCTTTCTCTATTCAAATATCCTATCATCTTTTGTAATTCCTCTCATAATTCACTAAACACAACGATGTCAACTGCTAATCTTAATACCATTAATATTAATTACTATATTTTCCTAACCTAATTTTTAAAAACTGCTTCTAGGCATGCTGTGGATGATTTAGGAGAGAAGGGTCTCCCTTTTAACTCCTTTCTCAATCGGGATTTCCTCAATTTCTTTTTGCAGATTTAGGATTGCTGTACTTCACGTGTTTTAACATAAGATTCATCTATTCCTTGTCTTTGAAGGGCTTTTATTACTGCTAAGATTTTGACAGAATCATAAGCTTTCTCATAGTCTGTAAATGCCATACATAGTGGTTTGTCATACTCTTGATTTTTCTTTTAGCTGGTTAATTACATGGATGTGGTCATTTGTTGAATACCCACTTTTAAAGCAGGCCTGCTCTCTTGGTTGATTAAAGTTAAGCTGCCTTTCTATTCGGCTTAATATAATCTTTGTAAATATTTAACATACTACGTAGAGTAAACTTATTGGGAGAAAAGTTTTCAGGTCTTTTGTGTCTCCCTTTATGTGAAATTAGTATAATGATAGAATTTTTTCCAAGCTGTAGGTACAGAGCATTTTTGCATACATTGTTCAGCCAGTTTAAATCTCCTCCATCTATTATTACATCAATTGTTAGACCATCTTCTCCTGTTGCTTTGCCTCTTTTTATACCTTATCAGCATTAGGTCAACCCCTCCCGATGAATACATACCTTGATTTAACCATCTGCTGCACGCATTTGTCTTTTCTAACTGTTAAGGCCCTTCCGTTCCAATACTCCTTTCACACCGCATATCCAACTGTTTTTAGTTATTTTTTTACTATTTGCCTGCCCCCGAACCGAAAACATCTGAATTATGTACCCTTTCAACGGACTTTTCAGTCATTTTTAAACATGAGCATGTGTATAGATTTGTGTATATAAATGTGTATATATAAATATACAGTATATGTATATATATATATATATATATACGAGTGTGTGTTTGCAGTTGCGAAAATGAGTTCCTGTACCCACTTTGGTTAGCCTTCCCTCCAACCGACAGGAAGTGTATGGGAGGCTTTATTCATAATTGAGAGGTAAAAATAAACATAGCATGTGTATGCAAAACATGCTAAACCAAGATATCACTACAAAATAGGAACAGGAGAGAGAAGACGAGATGCATTATCTTGAGTCGAGACTTTGATGTACCTCTCCATTAGAATTCACGCCGGTACGTCTCTCTCTCTCTCTCTCTCTCTCCTCTCTCTCTCTCTCTGGCAAAAAAAACAATATGCAATAATTTTATCGTTAACATTTACCTCATGATGAGAATGATGGACTTGTTAATTATAAATGCAGATGATTGACTAGTTTTGCTTCTCATACCTTATTTATATCTTTGAATCATGTGTCCTTGTGTTCTCTGACAATTCCTGATCTTGTCTTGAAGATGAACTGGTTTCGTTGTGGCTACAACAGTCTTTTGTTACCACGTTTGAGAAGAATGGTCTGGTAAGCTATAATCTCTTGATTTAGTTCAAGCACACTTCTTTCTTCACACTTTAGGGTACATGAAATGGCAATTTGCGCAAAACTTCGTTGCATAAGAGAGCTTCGTCACCATTGGTTTGAAGTTCTGTTTTTGTTGTTGTTGCAAAACATTGATTATTTGCTAAAAAATAATTAGAGAGAGAATTCTTTTATATTTTATTTGAAGTATCTTCTGACTGAAAGGTAATCCACGTCAAAACCTTGGTTTTGTTTATGATTGTATGTGGGTTTATATATTATATATGTGTGTGTGTCTGTCTGCCTTTGTGACAAAATCAAGGATTATTTTCTGACTTGGCTCATGAGATTTACTCTCAAAACTATGTTAAGGAGAAAATAACAGGCTTTTGGGCAAGAAAATTTCCCCAGCTGTGTTTTAAACTGACATATGTATATAACTACATAAATATAAATTTAGGTATCCTTATTAGTAATATGGATAGGTACAGTCCATGCGTATCCGTCCAGGATTTCTTGAGTGATGCTGTTATCTACTTGATTATTTCGTAACTACAGTCGAGAGTATTTTATGTATTTTGTAATTATGTAGGACGTGAGCATA
>NC_090731.1:130980174-130984555 GCF_036898095.1 Palaemon carinicauda
TATACTCACATGCCACGCATAAGGTCTTACATCAATTACATAGATGACTTTCTCTACCAAAGGGGAAGGAAAAACAACGCTAGATCAAATTCCGTCTTCAATGAAGAACACACCCTTCCACCTGCGCAAAAAATCCGGGAAATTTGATCTCCTACCTCATTCATACACTCCTTCGCGGGACTCAGTCACGGGGGCATGTACTCTCTCTCTTTCTCTCTCTCTCTCTGTAGTTGTCAAGCTCTTCCCGTTTTCTATGCGCTCCATCCACGGTCTACTAAGCCTAATTATTCTCTCGTTCTTGTTCCTTCTGCTTCCGTAGGGTTGTTACATCCGTTCTTCGTCGTAGGATCACTGAGCCCGTGTGTGTGGGCTCTGGCCGTGTTCTGCACCATACACTCCTACGTTTTGCTGGCATCCGTAACGAGCGGTTCTTCACCCTCGTTACACACATGATTCCACTTCTATTCCAAGACGGGGAATAGCATTCCGACTTCCGTGATCGGGAGCGGTGGTGAGGGGCTGCTGCTCCACTCCTCCTCCTCCTTATGCACTCCCTGGGAAGACGCACTACCACTCACTGGTAGGTGGGCATCCCCTACTGCTCACTGGGGGAGCGTCTAGCTCCCCTCCCCCACACTCTGGGGCAACGATGGCTGGCTGACTCCTTGGCACTCCCGTCCCCAGTCCTTGCGGTATGACGGACGGCCCAAGGGACCGTTGGTCCCCCTTCCCGCGTTGTCTTCCCCTTCCTGCGTCTTCTTCCCCTCCCTCTCGTTGGTACAGGGAAAAACATGATTTCTTCTGCCGATGCCGTTTTCTTTTTAAACAGCTTTCAGATGGTGGTTTGTGGCCTGACATCCATAACACTACCGCTGTTCATCGTAGGGGCATAGAGCCCGTAGGTGGCCATCTGTTAGTACCACCCCACAATTCCAACAAACGCCATCCGCCACATCCTACCTCTCTGACATCTGCCTCTTCGAGGTTCTCTTCTACAAGCGCCCCATCCTTGGTAGGTTGTCGATGTTGGTTGGGTGCCGGGCCGCCTCGATGGTTGTGTATCTGCTATCATGTGCGTTGAGAAACCGTTCACCGAGTACCGGGCATACAAGAGCAACAGAATTCATTTCACCCCTCTCTCTCTCCGCCACCTCCACTCGACGTCGAACTTCTCGTGTTAACCATTGTCACTAATCTCTTTTGTTTCCACTTTTTCAAAAATCACACGTCGGCTAAATCACTTAGCACAGACGTTAATCGTTAATATTATTATAACCCCACAACACCTGACACCATTTAATATGACCCGATCTAGGTCGCATTAAGGGGGTTCACACTTCACATCTTGGGGGAAACAAAGATAGAGGAAATCCATTTTATGGTTAACACAATTTGAGAGGGGAGGTCATGCACAAATAATAGCCGAATTGTTCGTTTTATACATGTTGTATTATCTTAAGTTTACAAGGGCTGCCCTTAATTATGAATACGTTACGTTACTAAGAAAAAGCCCTCAGAGAAATGGTACTCTAGTCGGCACGCATCGTGACACCTGGCACTCTCTGTTGGCCTCCAAAACCAGACTAACTCACATAGGCTTTTTCCCCATCGCCCATAGATGGGCATCGCGATGCCTGGTCAATGATTGGTTGTTTTGACCCGAAAGTCTCATGAGAACCAATAGGGAGAGATTTTGGGGACGCTAACTTTTAACGAACATTTTTGAGTGCCAAGCCACGCCGATAACGACATTTTTCCATAGTGCCATATCGTAACCGTCTTTCCTTTAACAAAGAAGAAAAATCTGTTGGCACTCACTCATCCCAGTCAGTAACAACCCGACTGTGATTAGCTCATTTATATACATATATGTACATACATTCATATATGTATATATATATATATATATATATATAAATGGGAAATAATGCTGTTTTTCATCAGTGATTCAACAATTCTATGAATGTCCCGTCTGGTTTCAAGATCTATCCTTGACTACATTATTTGGTTAGAAGTTGTGTTTTCTGTTAGTTTTCATGTGTGTGTTTTTTAAGAAATGGAACTTCACTAAATAGAGCCATTAGTTGTTTATAATGAAGTAACTTTGGCATTAGAACTCGATGGAATGTAAGAATAATTAAAGTAAACCTAAGGCTAGTTATTAGGTTTATATGTATTCATATAAGTATGAAATTTTTTTTTGATAAAACTTTCCAGTACTGAACTTTGCTTGAATATTACCTTTCTAGTAAGATACTTCAATAAAAAGGTAATTTTTTTTTTCTAAAAGACCACGGACCAGTTGAATCATGTTTATAGAAACTCAGTATTCTATACTTTAGCCTTAGAATATAGATGAGATCGACATGGCGCGGTTTTTGCTATTCCTTCATGCCTAATAAAGTAGGTGCTGAATAAGCGAGATGTTTAATTCGTGAAAATGCTCATAAAGCTAAACTTATCAAACAAAAGTTATTATCTAATTCGAGACATTCTTTTTTTACTATATACATGATTTTTTACACTTTATTATTTTTTGGCTCTTAGAAACTCATCAATTCTGACATTAATTTGAGTATTCGGGATATGGCTCGTTAAGTCTACCAAAATAATAATGCCACGACTATGTACCACAAGTATTACTGTTTCAGTGGATCTTGCCTGGGAGCGTTTTGTCATAAAAAAAACAGCTACAATAGCAAAGGGAATAATAACAAAGTACGAAGGATTATCTCTCTCTCTCTCTCTACAAGCATCCAAAGATATGCCATAATTATGAAATATATGGTAAATGTGCGTATTTAGACGGATATGGAGACGAATGCAGAGATCTCCATCCAAAATTATGCAAAAACCTAAAAGAAGGAAAAGGATGCATTTACAACAAAAAATGTCGATATATGCATCCTGCAACCATGAATGAAAGTAAGAAAACTCAGCAAACTGAAAAGAAAAATGAAAGCAAAAAGAAACAAAAAAAGAAACAAAAAAGCAGGCCGTGTATATACCGCGCTTTGAACCAAGAGCCCCAAGATATGAGGCCTTCAACCCAAACCTGCACATTTAGAGCCCAACTACAAAGAATGCATCTATAATGCCAGGGGTTGGTGCAGATATGGGGACAGTTGCAGGTATACACACACAAATAAATATGAAGGCGAAAGAGCAAATATAATAGAAATGTTGGATTTTTTAATGGCAGAATTCCAGGAAATGAAGAAAAGAACATCATATCAGAACAGGAAGTAAGCATGGGAGAATCCATATTATTACCAATATTAAATAATGGGGATGAAACACAAACCATAATAGTAATGAATGCACAGAGTTTAGTCACGAGTAACTCTAAAAGGAAAATAGAGTTCTTAGAAGAACTAACCCAAATTGAAAAAATAGATATATTAAATATAAGTGAAACATGGTATTCCCAAGAGACTGGCAGTGATGACCAGATAAAGGGTTTCCAAACTTATAGATCAGACAGAAAAAATAGGAATCAAGGGGGAACCGCAATATATGGAAGAGACATAAATCAAGGAAAAGTATGTGAAAAATACAGCAACACAGAATGTGAATTGATTGCGGTAGAATTTGAATTTGAAAAACTAATGAATATTGTAGTTTACAGACCCCCAAACACTAAGGAGTTTGACATAATAATAGAAAAAATAGATGATATATGTGAAACCATAAAGACTGGAATATACTCCTATCCGGAGATTTTAACTTTCCTTTCGTGGATTGGAAAGAACGGATAGAAGAAAGTGGTTGTATGTATACATATAAAAAAGATAGTAATAGTAGCGCAGAAGATAAGAGGCAATTTGAAAAGCTTCAAGATATGCTATTAGAACATAATATGCAACAAATAAACCACATTCCAACAAGAAAGGAAAATGTCCTAGATCTAGTATTTGTGAATGAGGTGAATTATGTTAAAGAAATAATAGTGTATAACACGGGAATTTCAGACCACAATGTCATAGAATTGATAGTTCATTCCAAAGCAAGTGATCACAGAATTAATAAAAGCACAAAACTTTGGGAAGGATATGGAAAATATAACTTTTACAGTAAGAATATAAAATGGTCAGAAATAAATGAAGAACTGAATAAAGATGGAAAAATGTATTTATAAGTGATAATATACAGGTAAATACGGATATACTGTACAAAATACTGGAGAAAATTGTTGAAAAATATGTACCGAAAAAAAACAATAAACAAAAGACGTGCATACCAAGAGACAGAAGGATCTTATTTCAGAAAATTAAAAAGTGGAAGAAAAATCTTGCAAAAGAAAAAAATGTGTGGAAAATGAGGGAAATAAAATGTAAGATAGAAAATGCAGAACAAAAGATTATACAGTCGAAAGAAAATG
>NC_090731.1:130985055-130997555 GCF_036898095.1 Palaemon carinicauda
AACACTGCAACTGAACTGTGAAGACTAACTGCAATGCTGAGTGCTGACTCTGACTGTCAAAACTTGCGACGAGTTGGCAACTCGGTGAGCGCAGAACCGTACCAGCTGACGACCACTTTCACCAACCGCTCCGTCCTTTTGTGACGTCATACTAGACGCATGGCTCCAACCAGGGTTAAAAGGCTCCAACAATATTTTCGCGGAAAACGTTTATATAACTGTCGTCTATGGGAACATTACCATGAATCACTGAAGTCGGTAACATTCCATATGGTTTGAAATCGCACGCGGCTCCTTTTCTTTATTTTCCCTTTAAAAACTACAGACTTTATAAACATAACAACACTTAAAACATCAGAGAAAATAAAGTTCATTGATCTTCAATAAACTAAACTACAGCATCAGCAATTAATCAATGATTAAATAATGAAATAATATGAAATAAGTACAAGAAATTATGAGTGAAATAATTTTGGAACAAAATAACTTAGACTACTGAAAGAAAATGGCTATTGATCATGACTGAAACAAATGACTAAATTTACAACCATAAATCTTAATATTTGACAATATTTACACACGCAAAGGGAGATATTGTAGATTTCTGACAGCTATGCTAAAGGAACTTTCAAATGTAAGAGATTCCATTAAAAAAAAAAATCCAACTAGGCCTATTGTTGTCAAACCAATGAATAATATAAAACGATATCAAAATAATAAACAAACTACCAGATAAAATAACACATAACAATAAGATTTGGAAAAATTACAATCTACCGCAGTGCAGAGTATATAATGATTACCCAAACAATGACTCATGCAGCATCAGTGATAAAAACTTCTCATTTATTCATGGATTTTTGTTCTTTCAAATGTTAATTCGACGTTATTATTTTGGGCAGGAAAATTCCCATAAAAATACTCATTCGGCAATTGAGAAAAGATTCTTTTCATGATCCATAGACCTATTCAAATGTTTCTTTCCGTCACACCAGGCATCTGATTAATTTCCCCTGAATATGTTCGTACTAGTCTAGACTAACAAAACCATCTAAACAAAGAGAGAGAGAGAGAGAGAGAGAGAGAGAGAGAGAGAGAGAGAGAGAGAGAGAGAAGAGAGAGAGAGAGAGAGAGAGAGGGAGAGAGTTAGTGTGGGTGCTACTCTAGAAAATTGTTAGTCTCTTTTAATTTTGAGTGAAAAGAAACAAATGAGTATAAAGATATTTCATTCTGAAACTTGAGGAATCCCGAAAGAACAAAATCAAACATTTATTACTTGCTAATTGTAACCTAAATTGTTACACTTAACTTTATATATTAATTTAAAAATGAAATCCCTTCCTCCCGTTTCGATTTGCACGAAAAGATAAATATTTTTCCCTGCTTTCTGGATGACCACTGAGGATTTTTCCCTATTGAAATAGATCAAATAAAGTTGCTAGAAGTAAGATAAGGATCAAATTCTACACTTTATGACAGTGGTTCCCAAACTGGGGGGCGCGCCCACTAGGGGGGCGTGAGGACGATACACGGGGGCCGTGAAGTCATCTGCTTGAAATTACATTGTTTAATAGAATAATAAAATTTGCTAATGTTCAAACTTTTTTCGCTCACTTTGAACCAAATGTTTCGTTTTTTAGTTACTGGAATGTACTATTATGTGTTTGAGTGGCTTTCATTATTAAAATGTAATACAAACATAAATCTATTTTCCTGTACAATGCTAAGAAATGAATTTAAGAATCATGTCATATATAAAAAAAAAGAGAGAGAGAGAGAGGTGGGGGCGTACGGGTCTGCTGGAAGCAAAAAGGGGGCGTCAGGTAAGATAGTTTGGGAACAACTGCTTTATGACATTCAAAAATATGGTACACGGTTTTCAAGCACATCACAAGCAGTGAAAAAAATAAAAGAATAAATAAATAACAATTATATATAAATTCTATATAAATTACAACACTGAAAGAATTTACATAGAATAAATAAATCACTCGAAATGTTAAGTCTGAACAAAACTTAGATTGAGACAAAAATGTTACGCTCTGAAAATTATACAAGCACTTGACTTGAAATATTTTTCTGAATAAAACCTTAGACTAAGACAAAAAAAATGATTACATTCTAATGCTTAAAGTCTTAAAGAACTTACATAAAGTAACTGATAAACATAGTAACTTTACGTATTTTCATAAAACTCGCTGGGCCAGTTACAAAGATGTAGACAATGCCAACACTCACCACAACATATTAATTTAAAATCACCCCTAACGGCTTTCGTATCGTTTCAACACACGATCTACGTTGGGGCACAAAATCACTTTGGAGAGGACATGCTATATATATATATATATATATATATATATATATATATATATATAATAGTATATATATATATATATATATATATATATATATATATATATATATATATATATATATATATATATATGTATGTATGTATGTATGTGTGTGTGTGGGTGCGTGTGTGTGTGTGTACGAAAGACTGTTGTTAACAAGAGATCAGCTTTCACACACCAACTTGCGTGTTGATTTTGGAATTAGAGCCAGATGACTGGCGTATATAGTTGAAGATGGATGGAGAAACATATAGATCGAATGAGACGTGCTTGGTGTTTGACGCTTGTTCTCACATAAAAAAGTTTGTGGATGAATGAAGCCCCGCCCACAAAAGTCAGGTTCGATCAGACTTCCTTCAAACTGTTTGGCCAACGTGTTTGACAAATATCCCATTCACATGTTCAAACATCATCTCAAAGACTTATTTGTCAAACGAGTATGACAAACTTTTCGACTGTGTGAAACCTACTTAAGGCTGCAATTCGTGAAGTGATATACTCTATCACCCATCTTGTGATTGGAGGTTTTAAACATTTGTTTCAGTCAATTCATTCAGTTAATATTAAATAGGACTGGATAGAAACTACAGTTAAAATACCATGTCTTCAAGATCTCTCAGAAACTATTCCTATCTAACATTTAGGACAATCATTCATTGGCAGAAATGATAATCTTAATATTGGTTGTTGGTGATATTTTATTGCTTTGGTCGTTTGAAACTTAGTAATGGGGTTAGGGTAACGTATTATTTCTGCCATCCAGTTAGGGAGAACAAGGTCTTTTAACCTTAACAGTTATATCCGATTATATAATCGGTGATAAAATTGAAAAAATGCCACAGTAAATTATTCAAACTTTTCTATTTTTTTCATGCTCCTCTTTTTATTTTCCTATTTCTCTTCATTGGTCTTTTTTCCATTTCTCTTATCGTCATATCCATTTCCCTCCCTTCTATCTTTTTTTCATTTCCTTTCGACACCTTATTTTTCTTTCTCTTCCATCCTTACCAGCCACTTCTACCACACCAGTGAACGTAAAATAATCTCCTTTTTAGTTAATTAAATCTTCTATATAACAATCCCACCACTTACTATTCTTATATCCTCACTCTACCTAATTATACCCAAAATACTCCCTGCTAAACCAATGACCCTATACAGTAACGGAATTTATCAAACTTATCCACTTCTGTACATTACTTTAAATGTAGCAAGTATCTCATTCATTCTCTCGTTACCATATACAGTATACACTATTTAAATCTACTTCTTATCTAACTCATCTGTTTTAATTGCATTTACCACAAAAGTTTACTCTACATCTCGTATTTACCTCAACTTTATTTCTACCACTCCTATTCTCACGATAACGTCAATCAACTAATTTAACTCTTCCATCTACTATGTGCAAACGCATAATCTAATTTACGCTTTTCTAAAGAATTCTTAATAAATTTTTACTGAACTCACGTTTAATACAGTCAAGGCTCTTTCCAAACACATATCCCCGGGGTTTTCCATTAATTTACTACAGGAACTCCCTACCTTCCAACAACTCAAGTTCTTTCTCAGTTTTGTATTCAGCTCCCATAGCAGAATAACTTTTCCTTTTTCTCCAAAACCGGTTTTTACTATTATTATTATTATTATTATTATTATTATTATTATTATTATTATTATTATTATTATTATTATTATTAAAGCTTCAACATCAGTTGGAAAATCAGGATGCTATAAGCCCAAGGGCTCCAACATGGAAAAATAGCTCAGTGAGGAAAGGAAATAAGAAAATAAATAAACAGCAAGAGAAGTAATGAACAATAGAAGTAAGATATTTTGAGAACTGTAGCAATGTTAAAATAAATCTTCCATATACAGTACATACTATAAAGAAATCAAAGAAAACAAGAGAGAAATAAGATAAAATAATGTGCCCGAATGTACCCTCAAGAAAGAGAACTCTATTTCAAGGGAGTGGAAGACCATAGAACAGAAGCTATGGAACTGCCCAAAACTAGAACACAATGGTTTGTTTTGGAGTGCCTTTCACCTAGAAGAGCTGCTTACCATAGCTAAAGAGTCTCTTCTACTTTTACCAAGAGGAAAGTGGCCACTGATGAATTACAGTGTTGTAGTTAACCCCTTGAGCGAGCAAGAATTGTTTGGTAATCTCAGTGTTGTCAAATGTATGAGGACAGAGGGGAATATGTAAAGAACAGGCCAGACTATTCGGTGCATGTGTAGCCAAAGGAAAAATTAGCTCTAAAGAGAGAAAGGAATCTTATGTAGTACTGTCTGACCAGTCAAAGGAACTAATAATCCTCTAGTAGTAGTATCTCAACGGGTGGCTGGTGCCCTGGCCAACCTACTAGGTTCAAAATCCCAAAAGGATTCTTCCATTCTCTTCTTTTTTCAAATTTATAACAAAATTTATTTATTCGCTCAAGTTTTGATCCTACCAAACCCAGTCTTATCCATAGAAACCTTGATCTATGCATATTTACTCTTTCATACACGCTAGTCGACCTGATGCCACAAGCTCTATACCCTCCCAGCCCTATATCGATATTTCAGGTAACCCAGACACAATCACTCATAATCCTATCAATTCCTGCACCCATTACTCTTTCAACGTTTGTCACAAGTGCAAAAACATCTGGCTTTCTCTCTTTGATCAAATCATCTATCATATACACCCTTTTATCTGCATCATATTCAGACAAATTCAAAACCTCAAAACTTAGTATTTATTTTCTCTGGTTAGTTTTTGTGAATAAAGTACCAGATTAGGGCTGTAAAATCCCTGCCTCAAGTTATTGTACAACTCTCACACCATGCAAATTGGTAAGGATGGAATCATTTGTTTTCCCGTGCATCCTATATGAGTGAAATTTTGATTGACATTGGCCCCTGAAGAAGAGTTTTCTGCCATTTGGAGGTATTTTCTTTTATCGAGAGAACCACAGCCCATAGCTATACCTTACTTTACCTTGGGGTGCAATATATCTGCACCCTCAACCATTGACCCATTCTACTGTAGGGCAGCAGTATCCAGGCTGAGCCGTTTACTGTCACTGGCGTAGCAGTCTTTAGTAAATAAACTGTTGTACGTTGTTGTCGTTGGACTTAGGAGAAGGAGAGGTTCTTCTGCTTTTCAGAGGGCATTTCCTCTGCCAAATTCACATGCCAAATATACTAGATGGGTAAAGCAAAGCACATATATTTATGCATGTATATTTACATGTATATATATATATATATATATATATATATATATATATATATATATATATATATATATATATATATATATATATATATATATATATATATATATATATATATATATATGGGGGTGAGTATGTGTGTATAATGCTTGAAGTGGAATATTGGGTCCTTCCCCAATTTCAAGGGTGCAAAGTGACTGATACCGTATATTATTATTATTATTATTATTATTATTATTATTATTATTATTATTATTATTATTATTATTATTATTATTATTGTTATTATTATTATTATTATTATTATTTATTTATCGATGTATTTATTTATTTATCGATTTATTCATTTATTTATTTATTTATTCATTTCCATCCCAAATAAACAACAGCGTTTCAAACATCTCTTGTTCTTAATCATCTTCCTGGGTCAAAAAAAAAAAAATATATATATATATATAGAGAGAGAGAGAGAGAGAGAGAGAGAGAGAGAGAGAGAGAGAGAGAGAGAGAGAGAGAGAGAGAGAGAGAGAGAGAGAGCAAGGCGTACATAAATACTGTAAACAATCAAAATTTTAAATGGGAAAAGGCATATTCAGGCAATTTTCTACGGCCAGCTCGAAATCTCTTGGTTAAGTCGTGGCTCATATGAAAATAAGATAAGAATCGCCGAGTCAATTATTATAAACTCTAAAAACCACAACTTAACCAAGAAATCAATATCATATCAAAACTATTAAAAAGAATTATATTTCAAATCTAAAATTATCTCTATAGTTATCATTGTTTTCAGAGCCTACAAATTTGTGATTATCGTTCAATGCCGTAAAAACTATTGAAGAACAATAGAAAAAGAACCAGGATTGAAAATCAGGTTCATAAGCAACTGTGACGATTTTGTTATAGGCTGAAGTATAAATATCTCACGATTGACTTAAATTGAAACTGATCCTGTTATTTTGACTTTATCCTATTATAAGTTAAAAGTAAGCTAATACTTTAGAGTTTATGTGAAATTTCGTTAAATTCTGTTTCATTGTCAGTAAAATATATTGTATAATGATACATAAATACTGTAGTCATTATTCTTTTAGCATTGTAATACTAATAACAGTCGGGCTACAAATACTGTTGTCACCCTTATAAAAGTTTAGTCATTTTCTGTCTTCCAAGTTGAGGAAAAGAATGGATACGCAGTCGAGAGGCTAACTAACCAAAAAAGTACTATCTTTAAATTTTCTTTTCATAGCTTTATCTGCTATAAATCATTCTCCAGAGCTTACAATAATCCTTATAGCTTCATCAATTTTACTGAAACGATTATAGATAAACGTTTGGTGCATCAAAGACTAAAAACATAGTCAAGCGAGTGATTGGAAGCATTGGCCATGGTCCCTCCCAATTTTGTTTTAATAATCATATTACCCCATCCTAACTATCTGCATTAATTAAGAATTTGCAACTTCTATGTGTATGGGAAATTCGAAGTAGTCGAAAATTGGCATTTAAAAAAATGAGTTATTCTTGGTGCTTAAATTCGTTTTTTTTTTTTTTTTTTTTTTTTTTTTTTTTTGGTCTCCTGGAAATTACTAACATGAGATTTCTTTGAAATTGAAAAGGAATACAAAGGTTCGAATAGCAGGAAACGAATTACTTGTTTCGCGGACAGACGTAATATCAGCTAAATAAATATAATGACTTTGCTTACTAAGTTTATTTTCAGAATTGTCCAGATAATTTATGTAAATAAGTTTGTTTTCAGCAGAAACTATCAACACGAGTTAGTTAAGTTTCTACTTACAGTTATTTATCCAATGGTATCCATACCATATTTAAGTTTCATCTTTTAGACTAAGGAATTTGATAAGGTACTTTAGAATTATATTTGCATCATTCTTAATGTTTTTTTTTTCAGGTTTGTGAATGATGAGTTCTGATTCTGACTTTGAGCCCACCTGCAACAGGCAGAAGGATGTTCAAGATAATGGTGTTCTAACATGCATCATCCACATCCCAGGTCTGCAGTATGGATCAGTCAATCCTCTGTGACGGTGCCGAGAGAGAGAGGCTATGACTCAAAGGCAGGATGCAATCAACTGAGTTGTTTATTAAAGAACACACTCCTTTATATACAAAATCTCAAAGCAACAAGAATTTTCATGTTCAAATATTGACAATGTTACAGAGGAGAAAAGCAGGCATGCATTTTCATGTTCGTTTTAGTGCGAGGGAAGAGCGAAGATACAAGCATAATATATACGAAAGGAATTGTGTACAATTGTGTGACACACGGTTGATACACCTCTTCGATCAAAAGACACTAAGAAGCTTTCAAAGCTGAAAGATGTGCGAGACCGAAGACTTACTCTGCCAGCAGGCTATGTACACCATGAATCTTGACAGTCTGAAAAATAATAAAACTGGTGCATTTGAAGAACCATCAAGTCATGTGTAGCTAGCAATCCTTCCACTTGCCTCTATTTATGGTCTTACTATACCAGTCCACACCCGCACGCATTCTTAGCTCGTCAATCCATCGTCTTCTCTTCCTTCCCCTGCTTCTTTTGCAATCGATAGGGGCCCATTCTGTTATTCATAATGTTCATTTATTATCTATTATATATCACTCTCATTATATGTCCTGCCATGTCCATTTCTTTTCCTTACATGTTGTTAGAATATCGTCTTCTTTAGTTTGCTCTTGTATTCATGGTGCTCTTTGTCTCTTAGTGTTATACTCATCATTATTCTTTCCATTGCTCTTTGAGTTGTAACTAGCTTTTGTTCCAAGGCTTTAGTAAGGCTCTAAGTTTCTAATGCACACAGTGGTTTAAAACTGGTAGGACCATCTGATTAGATACTGTTTTTTAAAGAGAAATTAAAGAAAATGTCATTTTACTTATCATAAGCTTATTTTGTTTACCAAAAGTTCTCCACCCCATGCTTATCCTTCTTTTAATTTCGGCCTCGTATCCTGGGGAAACACTTACTGTCCGTCCTAATAACGTATACAGGTATTCATTAACAATCCCTAGAAGTTCGTCTATAGTACTTATTTGGTTGTCTCTTTACATTGTCATTGAACATTATCTTAGTTTTACTTATGTTCATTTTCAGCCCTACATTTCAGCTTTCTCTATTCAAATCTTCTATCATCTTTTGTAATCGCACCCACAACTCGCTAAACACAACTATATCATATGCAAATATCAAGTTGTTAAATTATTCCCTATTGATATTAATTTCTATATTTTTCCAATCTAAATTCTTGAAAACATCTTTTAGGCATGCTGTGAATAATTTAGGCAGGATAGGATTCCCCTGTCTAACTCATTTCTAACCCGAAATTTTCTCATTATCTTTATACAGTTTTATGATTGCTGTACTTCCTGTATAGATATTTTCAAATCTTCTAAGATAAGATTCATCTATTCCTTGTCTTTGAAGGGCTTTCATTACCTCTGAGGTTTTGACAGAATCAAAATTTTTCTCATAGTCTATAAATGCCATTAGTTGCTTAATTAAAGGGATATGGTCAGCTATTGAATACACACATATGTATCATCATCCGTTGCCAGTCGTTTGATCGAAGTCACTTTCAGCTAAGTATTTTCCAGCGAAGCCAATTGAGCGAAGTTCATTTAAAGCGACGCATTAAGAGCGAATGTCAGATTCGGGGACTTACAACTCTAATGTTCATTTTAGTCGAAAGTTACTTCGCCAACAAGTTTTACAAAGAGTTTGAAATAAATTTTAGTGTCAAGAGTTTGACAAAGGTTGATAAAAGAAATATAAACATTATCACTATCTTTAATGAAATAAAAAGGAATTCAACTTCATAATACTGTTCTATTGCAAAATTAAAAGTAAACAAGATATATCAATGGTTTGACGAAGGTTATTAAAGGAAATATAGGCCTAATCATTCACTAAATTTCAAAAAAAAAAAAAAAAAAAAAAAACAATGAGACGATTACCATCGTCAAATCCAGTCATATAATAATAATAATAATAATAATAATAATAATAATAATAATAATAATAATAATAATAATAATAATAATAATAATAATAATAGAAAATCTTTGCTAAAAGTGAGGTGGTATTGTTCGGGAATAACAACGTCCACTGCTTCCTTAGCATAGTTCTCCTCAGATTTTTTCCTGTCCCAAGTCTTGATGCAACTTCATCTGGAACCCCAGGTACTGCATACTGAAGTAGCCTATGTGTCGTGGTGGATCGTGTGTCTTTTAGGCAGTGATCACAATTCATCTTTTTTTCTATGTTAACTTCCACTGAATCACAACTATGAGAATGCTCACCTTTTCCGTAAAGTTATTGTCATTTCTGTAATCTAAAGTCGTCTTTAATCGTTCTCTGCAGTTATGTACTTCTCATTGCCATACAATAGTACTTATAGTTGCAATCGATTATTACTTGCTTTGTCTCGATCAGTCTTTAATAAAATGATTTCCATGATGAGTAAATGTAAAAGTACTTCATTTCAATTTACCGATAGATACCAAGAATATCTTTGTGCTTTTAGAAGCACTTAAACTACTCATCGCTTAAACTACTCATCGCTCAAAAAGTTCCGCTGAAAACGCCCATCGCTTAAGGAGTATCGCTTAAAACGACTTCGCTGAAACAGATTTCGTCGAACAGGTATAAAACCATCATCATCATCATCATCTCCTCTTACTCCTATTGACGCAAAGGCCCTCGGTTAGATTTTGCCAGTCGTCTCTATCTTGAGATTTTAATTCAATACTTCTCCACTCATTATCTCCTACTTTGCGCTTCATGGTCCTCATCTATATAGGCCTGGGTCTTCCAACTCTTCTAGTGCCTTGTGGAGCCCAGCTGAACGTTTGGTGAACTAATCTCTCATGGGGAGTACGAAGAGCATGCCCAAACCATCTCCACCTACCCCTGATCATGGTCTCTTCCACTTACGGTACTCGAGTAATTTCTTTTAGTTTCATTTCTAATCCTGTCCTGCCATTTAACTCCCCATATCCTTCTTAGGGCTTTGTTTTCAAATCTACTAAATCTATTGGAGATTGTTTTATTGTTATACCATGATTCATGCCCATTCAGTAACACCGATCTCACTGAACTGATATATAGTGTGATTTTAATACGGGGATTTGATTTCCAAATTTTACTTAACCAAGCCATTGTCTGATTTTTTCTTTTCTTATTTTATTTTCACTAAACTCTAATTCTAAAGACCCTGTATTGGAGATCATAGTTCCTAAATACTTAAATGATTATACCTCAATAATCCTTTCTCCTTCCAATGTTATTTCATCTTCCATTGCATACTCCGTTCTCATCATCTCTGTCTTTCTTCTATTTATCTTCAGTCCAACCTCGTGTAATATTTCAAACATTCTGGTAAGCAAGCATTGCAAATTCTGTCATGTTCTGCTAACAAGGACAACATCATCAGCATACTCTAGGTGTGCTAAATTTCTATCACCAATCCAGTCTAATCCTTCTCCACCATCTCTGACTGTTCTACTCATTACAAAATCTATGAGGAGGATAAACAACATAGGTGACAACACATTCCCTTGGAGTATTCCGCTGTTCACTGGAAATTCATTTGATAGGACTCTGCTAACATTAACTTTGCACTTGCTATGTTCATGAAAATACTTAATGAAATTTACATATTCAAGACGAATTCCATAATGACGCAGGACTCTCCACAAAATTGGCCGGTGCAGAACATCAAAGGCTTTTTCATAGTCCACAAATGCCATCAAAAGGGAATTTCTACATTCTACACATTGCTGTACAACTTGTATCATAATGAAAATTTGGTCATTGCAACTTCTCCATTTTCTAAATCCTGGTTGTTCATCTCTCACCTTTTCATTAATCTTACTCTCCAGTCTCTTTAGAATAAGCATACTATATGCTGTTATGCCTCTGTAATTATTGCAATCGGTCAGGTCTCCTTTTTTTTTCTTTTTTTTTTTGGCTATTTTCACCAACACTCCTAACTCCCATTCATCAGGTTTTGCCTCTTCATGCCATATTCTACAAAATAATTTTGTAAGTATGCTGGGAGTCCCTTCATTTTCGGCCAGTATCATCTCGGCACTTATTCCATCGTATTCATGGGCTTTCCATCTCTTTAGTTTTTTTAGGATAGCTTCGACTTCAAACAAACTGAACTCATTTATGGGCACACCAAGGTCTTCATCAGCTTCAGGTATATCAATCAAATTATTTCCTTCATTTCTCCTATTCATAACCTCACTAATGTGTTCCATTCAACATTATCTTTCTTCATTTTCTGTTGCTATCATAGAACTGTCTCTCTTTTTGATGGGTATGTGCTTCTTCTTCTTTGCCTAAGTCGAGATTTCAATAATAATTCTATGAGCAATTCTTACTCCATAGCCAGTTCCTGAATTCATAGCATAGTCAGCCTCATCTGCTTTACTGTCTAAATATTCTCTCCAGTCCTTCCTGGCTTTTCCTTTGACCTCATTATCAATGGTGGAATACTTAGCATGCTCTAGCCTGTTATTTTCATTACTTCCTCGAAAGCTTTCAACAATCAATTTCTGTCTTTGTCTCCTTTTTATAGTATCCCAAGTATCATTCGATATCTTTGTAACTGTGTGTCCCAAGACTTCACTACCAACTGACTGATATATGTCCTTAATATTACACCATTCTTCATTATTTGTCTGTTCTTCATCTCTTGGTTTTTAAGACTACAAATCGATTCCTACATTCAATTGCAAATGTTTCTCTGTGTTCTTCTTCTAAAAGTTTAATTGTATCAAACCTAGGTATTCTATCTATCTTTCTGTTGGGTGCTTTCAGTTTTAATTTCAGTGTGGCAACGAGGAGCTGTGTGATTACTACCAGCATCTGCACCTCTATAGCTTCTTAC
>NC_090731.1:131002555-131017555 GCF_036898095.1 Palaemon carinicauda
GCCAAAATTACTATACCTGGAAAAGAGAAATAGAACTTTTGTTCGTTTGTGAGCAGTTTCATATTCGGTTAGCACACTCTCTGAAACAAGTGAATTTTAGCATATCTACTGTTGCTCCAAAGCTCAGACCAATGCACAGTTGGATACATGAAATTCAGGTACGCCTTGCTCTGAGGAAATGCACCCAGTCATACCCTTACGGCCCGACCAGTAACCAAA
This sequence comes from Palaemon carinicauda, assembly GCF_036898095.1. Lineage (NCBI taxonomy): Eukaryota > Metazoa > Arthropoda > Malacostraca > Decapoda > Palaemonidae > Palaemon > Palaemon carinicauda. The sequence goes on from NC_090731.1 coordinate 131,002,775, forward strand.
CAGCCTGTGCAAGGAGAGATGGCAGACATAATGGGCAGGGCTACACACAGGAACTTGTTGTGAATTAAGGGTATGACAGGGTGCACTTCCTCAGAGCGAGGTGTGCCAGGAATTCCTGCGTCCAGCTGTACCATGAAAATACACGGATACCCACTAAAACAACAACCAATGCAACCGTTTCTAGTCATATGCCTCAGACCTGTCAATTAATGTCTGGAGTTTGTTCAATTTTCATCATCACTCTGGCCATTGTGGACTGGTAATCGCTCACAGCAAACTAACCTAGTATGGGTGGCCCTGACTAGTACAGCTTTGCTGATGATGGCGATACCCAAACCGTTTCACCCCGTTGAGGTATCCCCACGCATCAAATAGACAATTTGTCAATACTTCTAAAGTATTGTGGTTTGTGTATACAAAGAGATATGGTCGTTCCATCGATAAATACTTGAGATGCCCAAGAAAAGATTATAGTTCTTACCCTCAACAGAAACGCGAATTTTAGATGGCCCGCTGGCAACTCCAGCAGTAATGTTTCGTACTGCGACCTGCCAAACACCTGGTCCAAGGGCCAGCCTATAAGAACTGCCGTAGACTTCCATATGGTTACTCGTTCCATCGATAAAGGATTTCCATTCGACATGGCAGGTGCAATTCAACTCGCAGTTCCACGTGACAATTCCTTCTTCATACTCGACGTTGGTTGGGTATGCCAAGGAATAGTATGAATCTGTAAGTGGGGGAAGATTTTCTATTAAATATTTTCTTAATGGTACAAATATCCAAAAGGAAAGATGACTTTATCTTTTCTTTACGGTAAAGTGTGACTTAGATGAAATGCAAATCTAGAAATGGCGGGTAGATTTCAGTGCAGTTTTTAACATCGAGAAGACTTATTTTTCTGTCTTACAACACACTGTAGAAAATAATAATAACAAAATACGAAAACCCTGAGACTGATTATTTGTATTATGAAGATTTTCTTCTCTTTTAAATTCTTCGCAATAAAGTAACTTTTATTCAATTTATATTATATATCAACAAACATGAAATGACTGCTTATATCATCATAACAGATAGATATTTAAGATTCATTTTTTGTGATAGCTGTTTTTTTTATATTGTCTTAGAATTTACTTGCTTGAAAATAATCTTTCAAAAGCAAAATGTACACACACATAGAAGCTAAAGGTTAGAAAATCATCTTATGCATGATAAGCTGTAATAAGAAGTTTCTTATCTGAGATTGCCTCATAATTTTGTATTGCGTGATTCTTAAAATAATACTTAATGCCAAAAATTAGATTCTTTCACAACTCAGGACAAGGCTTAACGTCTTTCAACCTGCTATGTACACTGTTAAAAATTGACCGTAAAAATGGTAAAAATCCTGGAATAAATGTTGCCCGGCATTTGCCGTTTTAAAAACGGATATATTGACGTTAAGGAGTGATAGTACGGTCACCTGTCCGTCTAAGATAATAACAAAGTAGGGTAGAAATTACGGTCGCCTATATTTTACTGATATACGGCTGGGAACAGTATATTTTTAGGTAGAATTTCCGAATAAAATTACGGTTTTTTTAACAGTGTAAGTAGCTGAAATTACTAACCTAGGTCAACCTCTCCGCAGGTCTTGTGACCCATGATCCCTCCTATCGCAGCAGCCACGCATACCACATACTTGCTACTTTCAACGAGATTGCGTAAAGATAAACTAATCTGTTCCTGTGGAACGATTATGAATTCCTCGGAGTCTAATATTGGGGGCAATATATACAAAAGGCCCTCCGCTGCTGGGAGCCTGTCGTAATCAGGGATATAATCTTGTTTCCAGGACACGACATAGCTAGACATTTCTTCGTCTGGCGATGGAGGATTCCAAGTGACCCAGATGGAATCCTGTGAGGTGGCCCATAGTTTCATTTCCTTCACGGTTAGATATTGTAGAACTGCAAAGAAATATTAAACATTATTGTCTCTTATGTTCTTTTATACTGTTTTCTTACTGTTTCTAATTGATGATAAGCTAATATTAGTAATACTATTGTACGAACTGTTAAAAATGGCTGCTGAATATTTAGATAGATATGCAAACATCCACACAGATTCAACCCTTCCTACCCCGTCCCCCCTTTCCTAACTACAACCCGCTAGTTTGGACAATTTGTGAGAGATTGTTGTTTTCAGAGTGATTGCCGTTCATCGTGACAAGAATTTTATATATATATATATATATATATATATATATATATATATATATATATATATATATATATATATATATATATATATACATACATACATACATATATATATATATGTGTGTGTGTGTGCTTGTGTGTGTATAGCCAGAATCTTGTTATTTATTGTATAGGGGAGATTACCTGTTTATAGGGAACAGATAGTGGTCGAGATTTTTTATCATTATTTATTTATTATTATTACTTACTAAGCTACAACCCTAGTTGGAAAAGCAGTATGCTATAAGCACAGGGGCTCCAACAGGGAAAATAGCTCAGTGCGGAAAGGAAAAAAGGAAAATAAAATATTCTAAGAAGAGTAACAACAATAAATATCTCCTATATAAACTATAAAAACTTTAACAAAACAAGAGGAAGAGAAATTAGATAGGAGAGTGTGCTCGAGTGTACCCTCAAGCAAGAGAACTCTAACTCAAGACAGTGAAAGGCCATGGTACAGAGGCTATAGCACTACCCAAGACTAGAGAACAGTGGTTTGATTTTGGAGTGTCCTTCTCCTAGAAGAGCTGCTTACCATAGCTAAAGAGTCTCTTCTACCCTTACCAAGAGGAAAGTGGCACTGAACAATTACAGTGCAGTGACCCCTTGGGTGATGAAGAATTGTTTGGTAATCTGTGTTGTCAGGTGTATGAGGATAGAGGAGAATATGTAAAGAATATGCCAGACTATTCAGTGTGTATGTAGGCAAAGGGAAAATGAACCGTAACCAGAGAGGAGGATCCAATGTAGTACTGTCTGGCCAGTCAAAAGACCCCATAACTCTCTAGCGGTAGTATCTCAAGGGTATTTGAAGAGAAACTGTAAACAAAATGCTTTCTTCTCATCTATCTGATTGAGATCAAGATTAAAAAAGATTGAAGGATTTCCCAATTGGACATTGTTAAATCATTCAGCATATCAGTAGCACAAGCGTCTGATTACCTTTTATCAGTAAAGAGTGAAAATCAAGCCTTAAGAAAGACAATACCTACCTAACAATGAAAGCTTATCGAAAAGTTTTTCGTTTTATTATTATTATTATTATTATTGTTATTATTATTATTATTATTACTAGCTAAGCTACAATCCTAGTTGGAAAAGTAGGATGCTATAAGCCCAAGGGCTCCAACAGGGAAAATAACCCAGCGAGGAAAGGAATTAGAAAAATAAGTAAACCATATGAGAGGCAATGAACAATTAAAATAAAATATTTTAAATACAGTAACAACAATAAAACCGATTTTTTCTATATAAGCTATAGAAAGACTTATGTCACCCTGATAAAATTCTCGATAAATTTTGTTAAAAATACATACGATGTTACTCTTGTCTTGACCTTTTTGTATTTTGTAAATAGGAAATTGAAGTTTTCCTTGAAATGTTGCTTATTTTTATGATTCATAGGGAATAATAACCGTAAAATAGGTCGTTGTCATTGTAACATAAACTTAAAATGAAATAAAATTATTAAATAGTAAATGACACAGTGCAGCCTAATCTCGAAGAAAGCATGGCATAATCGGCTTCATTAATTCCGGTACACTTCACGGGAAGCAAGGAGATGTCTGACAGTTCTACACTCTAGTAGGTAATGCTTTTTTAACAAAAGGAAAACTGATGGTAATACTGCTAACGCTGCCTGTAATACGAAGTCGCTGAGCTTGTAAACACGTGATCAAAAGCATGTTTATCTATTTTACGAAGTACTGTATAGGAAAATATTGTTATTTTCTCAACAGCACTTTGTGAAATCAATACAAATGTTTTTTATTGCGTGTTTACTAGCACTGCGACTTTGTTTTTCAGTCAGTGATGCCAACAGTTTCTCATTTGCTAAACAGCATTACCTATCAAGGTGTAGAGCCGTCATACGTCTCTTAGCTTCCCCTAAAGTGTACCTGAATTAATGAAGCCAACTGTACCACCCGTGGAAAGAAGTCGGCTGGGGAACACAGAGAAAGACTAATATGGAGGGATTATTACCTTGGTAGCATACTTGCTTAATAATGACTGCGATTAGAAAGATTCCCATAATCAGGTTTTCATCTGCTTCTCATAACCTTAAGAATGGTGGAGTACAGTTAGCTTAATTATTTCCGGTACAATGACATCTCCTTTGCTTCGTATGTAGTGTTCCAGAATTAATGAAGCCAATTGCACAAGCTTACTGGATTCAAAAATTAGGAAAACAGAGTAGGCTAACCTGTAGTCAATGTCTCCAAAGTCCAAAGTAAATTCTGGTCTATCCGTACAGATGCTATCTCACCTAACCTCTTAATAATTAGAAGAACAAATAATACAAGCCATTCAACGATATGAATTTTAGTAAGGAAAGAAATTACCTCTAACATTACTGAAATGGATGATGTCACTACAGGCTTGTCCATTAAAAGCCTTCGGCGCAGTGTCTTTGGGCTGAACGCAGACGGCTAAATCGCCTCTTTCCTCTTCCGATAACTGACGAATCACCTGCTTATCAGCGACTTCGACATCTGTTGGTGTTTTCCCCGATGTCCCTAGATATTTGAATGAGACTTGGTATTCTTCGTCATCCCCCAGTCCGACCATGTGGGCCCATGACGCCATGATTCCTTCCTCGGTGCTGACAGCCAGCACATCTTGACTAGAGCTGATAACTGGAGAATGAGACAAGAAGTTAATATCTGCAATTTGCTGTAAGAAGTTTGCTCTTCTCCTGTGATTTTTGTAAGGAATTTCGACCTTATTGTAGCTTTTCATTCCATGTAATTCAATCTTGACATTAATTTCTATATTACTTAATTATCCTGTTTTATGCTTTCCAATGAATAGGGTTAACTTGAAATTGTTGGCATTTCCTTGAAAATGCATAGTGCATTTTCTAAAAACATGTTTAATGATGACCGGTATTTACTGTGTAGTAATGGATACTTCTCGATAATTGTATGACATCTGTTTCATCAAATACCTAGTAAGTTAGAATTGATTAGTTAATCATGATTAGAACTTACACCAAAATGGGTAACCTGAAACATAGCCCATGTAAGTAGATTAATAAGAAAAGGAACAGACGACACATTCAATAGATCATTTAGATATTTTCATCTTTGGATATTCCAAGAATAAAACGTTTAGAAAATGGCATCAATCTATTTTGAGGACTTACAATTGACTTTCAAGACTTCGTTTCCAGCCGCTACGAGCGTTCCATTAATATCAAGACCTGACACTATTGCATTTATACTTGAATCTTGTCCTGCATCGACCTTGATTCCGCTCAACAGACAGATCTCTCGCTCTCCCGAGCGGATGGTTTCTGGATGCCTTGCGTCGTCTATCATTGACGAATGGTCCAATTCAAGACCCATTTCGTACCGATGTGCCCCTTTTACCTCGTTGAAGCAAACCTTGACTCGTCCATCCGAGTCGATCGCGGAGCTAATGATCTTGATGGCTGTAATAAAAGAATAGAGAGAAAATAGTTTCATTTTTGTTGCATGTTCACAGTATTGACCGAGCTTGCTAAGTTGCAAATACTACCAGCACTTTAATATTTTGTTTGCACTGCTTTTTGCTCGCAAGAAAATTATACTCTGGTTCCACAATCTTACCATTCTCGAAACATTCTTAAATCTAATTATGGATCTCAATATTGAATATAATTAGTCAATAATTGCCTCTTCTACCGAACAAAATAAGTACTTCGTTATAGGCATTTATAATAGACATACATTGTATATAGGAATCTGTGTGTAGTATATTTGCTTGCATATGTTCTATAGAACAGACTATAAAAAATAGAAACTTGCGAAAATATCCTTTCCTATTATTGAGACAACTGCTGACGAAAACTGTAGTTAAAAAAAAAAAAAGCAGCATGGAGCGCGTGTTACTTACATTCTTGATTTAATAACATTATAAACCAACTTATAAACGGAGATGTGCTTTGATTGTCTGAGGGATTATTGGATCAACCACATTTTGAAAATATATAACTGCTGTTCACACTGAACAGATCTTTTTTCATTTGCCAACTTTGATCTTGTGAGCATATGCAATTGGAGGTCACATAACTTGGTCAAACTCAGTATACCCAGTAAAAAATAGTTATAATATATTTATCAGTTTATTTATTTTTTTACTTTTCTTTAGCTTTCTTTCACTTTCTCCTTCACTTTGACTTTTGTTTTATCGCATCTCGCCATGAATTCATTGACTCCTTCTGCCACTTTGCATACCAATCCTTTAGGCTACAGCAGATAGAAAGAAAAACAATGGAGAAATGGTGAGAAAAACTCATTATAACTTACACGGGATGTCCACAAAATACATACTGGCATGTATTATCTGCATAGGTTCCGCCATCTCCGTGATCTGGAACGTAACTGTCTTGTTCACGAAGTGTAAGTATTTTCCGCACTCGTCTTTGTAATTGCAACTAATTCTGTTAACATAGTGCGCAATGATATCCTGAGTTAAGGTGAAGACATTACCAATAGCCACTGGGCCGTCGTTAAGGTTCAACCATTTGATTCTGGCAGTTCGTCGGCCTACTTGATCCACAGTTAGCCTCTTGTTGCCATCACTGCGGTTCAGGCCTAAAGTTTTCACAAAAAAAAAAAAAAAAAAAAAAAAAAAAAAAACACTGTAGATTACATACATCCACAACACATCAATATTTCATTATCTTATAAGTTCTTAATTTTGGATAACCCTCAGATGGGAACTGCCAACTAACATACAAAACTGATCATCATCGAAAATCAAGTTAGCCCCGTCAGGAATACAATTTAGTTTTAATTTCTTGAAGAATGAATTACATACTGACCATACAGATAATTAATCAACTAACTATCGTGTTTCTACAATGTTAGAAAAACTAGTTATTGAAGTCATTTTTAGTTCAGACTAAATAGCAGATATACAATGTAACTGTTATAATTTAATCTTCAATAATAAAATTCTCCTAAAAATAGGTAAATCAAAAAGCATAAAAGCTGTATAATTATCTCTGCCATATTCATCATATATCTACTGAGTCAAGAATGAATTCTTTTAACAGAGAGTTTCCACAATATCATCTGCCATTGAAGTTATCTTGATTTTGCTTTCGTATCCCCTAGTTGTAAAAGCCATTCGGTTTCAAATCCTTTTCGCTCAATCTACCCTTGAATCTTTCGGGGTCTCCCTATCCTCTTTCCTCCAAACATCTATAAGTTTTACACTCTTTCGCCAACCTAATGTCCTCTAACATGACCATACAAACTAAGAAAACCTATGTTGTTAACTTATTCTGAACTTCATTGAACTTCATTTTAATCCTTTACAGCTTTATTCTATGTATACTAGGTAAATTATATAGATAATTTACATCAACTTCTCATCTTTCATTCACGTTCGTATCCATTTTTTATTTCTATAAAAGAGATTTGGTTTCCATAATCACTCGCCTCCTCTTCCAGATCTTTCCCATAGACATGACTACATTCCTTGCTTTACTTCTTTGTTAATAAAACAAATCATTACATTTGCTCCCAAATGTCGTTAGAAAATTAAATATTTTTATCTCCCTCTTTATTAATGATAATTTGTCCATCTTCCTGGTTTCCATTTACCATAAATATCACATTTTTACTAATATTCCCTTCCAACATTCTTCTCTTAAAACAAGCTTTAAAGTGCTTCAATGGGCTATGAAATTTCTCTTCATTATCCCATAACAACATACCAGACACAACACTTCATTTACAACCTACTTTCTCTTCCCCCTATTTTCCCTCGACATCTAATGGTGTTTTTTTTTTTTCTGAATTTTGCAGTAGCCCATCCAAAACAATGGAAAATATTCCCCCTTGCATGAGACCCACTATCAAACTGAAGACTCAGGCCTACATGGCTGAGGACTTTGAAGCGTGAAGTAAGAGATAATATATGGAGAAGATTTGAATTAAAAGCTCAAGATAGAGACGACTGGCGAAATCTAACCGAGGCCTTTTGCCTCAATCGGTATCCGTTCGTTTTAGATTGACTTGCCTTATGCAAGACACGGGCTCTTGCGTTGGCAACCTGTAAACAATAGGCGTAGGAGGAGATGATATATATATATATATATATATATATATATATATATATATATATATATATATATATATATATATATATATATATATATATCATCCCGTGTATAAGATGATATATATATATATATATATATATATATATATATATATATATATCATCCCGTGTAGAAAATGATATATAAATATATATATATATATATATATATATATATATATATATATATATATATATATATATATATATATGTATATATATGTGTATATATATAAATATATATATAAATATATATATATATATATATATGTATATATATACATATATGTATATATACATATAAAATATATGGCTTTTTGTAAAGAATGGGTCACGAATATCAAATAAAATCTGACGTTTAAATTTCTGGGGATCCGAGTGATTAAACAATTTTGAGGGCTGTATACAAACGTTAGCATTTTGCATGCCTAAATATAAAAGGCTTCGATGGAAACAAAGTGATTGTGATTACAACATAAAATGCATAAAGGAAGAGCTCGTCTTAAGTCCCTTAACAAACCCTAAGGTTTCGGAGTCCTACTTACCCATAAGAAACAGCTCACTATCTCCGTGGAAGGACTGTCGTTTGATTTCTGCTTGAATCAGAATCCGGATCTTATGGGATGTATCAAAGCTGGATGGTATGGTCACAGGAGGGAAGCAGAGGATATATAGCCCCTTGAGCGTGTCCTTCGTTCTCACTGTTGTTCCCCAGTGGTCAATTAATATGAGGTCATAGGTGTGGCTGTCGATTGTCTCCTCGACGCAAACGGTTAAGTTTGTGCGACTTTCCATCGCATCAGGGATGCTGTGAAGGACGCTGAATACTTTCAGATCTGGAAATTAAATTGCTCAGTCTTATATCTAAAGTCTAAACCTTGTGCTCAATTAGTTTGTCATGGTAAGTAAGACGGAGACACTGATTATACTAATACTTATACATGGGCATGCCCAGATACGTTTCCCATTTGTTACAGTTACAGAAGTATTTACTATATTGTTGTAAATTGTAAAGCATAAGGAGAAGAATAATTAAGTACACCTGTGTAAACCTCCAAACCTAGTAGAAAACACATGATTATTAATTTAGTTATGATAAAGTCTGTAAAAGCTGAGACCCTTTAGGAGCAATTGATTGATGTAAATTGAAATTAATGAACTTTTTTCTGTGGTTACCTGATGATTAGTACTTAGTCCAGTATCGTGATAGGGTTCCATGCAAAATATGAAAATAGTTAAAGAAATGTGTGATTTAATTATGGTACAGTAATGAGTTAGCTTTTGATGTATTTTCTTCCTACCATAGCCATTTGGGCAATTTCTAATTTATTGAAAGATATCCGCTGTGAATATATATAATTTTTATGTTAAAATTTTCTAAAAAAAGATTTGTAAAAGAAAAAAAGTCTTACGTTCATGTATTTCTTTTGCAATCGTTGTAAACTTGGTAATGGCGTTGCGTGCACTTTCGTTCCTCTTTACCTTGACTTCATAGGTCTTTTGCTCGAGATTCATGAAATAAACAGAGCAAGATGAGCTATCTAAGCCACCACAATGTACGCTTATGTTGTTGTACCCGCCGGGGACGTCCTGATCTAGACTTACTTCATAGACGTCTTCTTCGGCAGCTTTCCATTCCACCTCGATGAGATCCGAAGACAACTGGGTGACCTTTGTTCCAAAATCTGTCAATGGTAAGTAACTCTAATATATTTCTATTAGCGATCAAATGACTCCTTAGATTTATTATAGATTCAAAATACAACTGATTCCCTCCTGTTACTTACTTTCAAAAGAGGAAATTAAAGAGTGCAAGACTTTCCCATTTTGATTGAGAGCCACGAGAAGAACCTCGTATTGGCCTGGGTTGAGTTGTTTAACGATATTTGGACTTTTGCAGACTTTACTTCCACCATTTATTGTGACGTCACATGGAGCTGATACTAGATGATACGATTTGCCTTCTCCTCTGTAAAGGACCAATTCCAGGGACGCCGTCGCGTTGTCAAAAGGACCAGACACAGTGATGAATGGCTTCCTATCTTCGGGGTATGTTAGGACGAGAGAATCTGGCTCTGGCAAATCTGCAAAAGAAAACATTTGTTGCGATGGAAAACCTCATAGACTGGCAAGTTCTTTTCTCGAGTGATGCCTAATGCCACTCTCAAGACCTCATCCTATCACCTTGAAAATCTTGATCATTTACCTTTATTATTATTATTATCATTATTATTATTATTATTATTATTATTATTATTATTATTGGTAATTGTTTACAACACCACGCTCTCCATTTACTCCAATATAATGCAATCCTGAAGTTCTCATCTTCTTGCACCGTAATCAGGTGGTTATTTAGATTCTGGGAAAGCAATAATTAGCAAGATATGTTGTGGAGGGGGGAAGGGGTTATAAAAAGAAAATAGCTTGGTTTCCTCACTAAACGACTTGGAACTCAAATGTCAACATAGTCAACCAAACATAAGTTCGTGATGCCAGCGTACATATGATATAATGTATATTCAAAATATACTTAATCAAAAAGGGATTAATTACTCAAAAGTGTCCATAAAATATGCAATTTACAAATAGTGACACTTTTGAGTAATCACTCAATTTCTTATTGAATATATTTTGAATATACAGTATATCATATGTACGCTGACATCTCGAATTCTGTTTGGTTAACTTTGTTGACATGTCAGTTCCAAGTCGTTTAGTGAGGAAATCGAGTTATTTTCTTTTTATAACCCCTTCCCCCCTCTTCAAGATATCTTGCTAATTATTGCTTTCCCAGAATATAAATAACCACCTGATTACTGTGCAAGAAGATGAGAACTGCAGGATTACATTATTTTGGAGTAAATGGAGAGTGTGACGTTGTAAATAATTACCTTATTATTATTGATAGCTAAACTACAACCCTAGTTAGAAAAGCAGGATGCTATAAGCTCTAGCCCTAGAGCTCCAACAATGAAATGTAGCCCAGTGAGAAAAGAAAATAAGGAAATAAATAAAGGAGAGAAGTAATGAACTATTTAAAATAACAAATTCTAAGGACAGTAACAACATTGAAATAGATCTTTCATAAACAAACCATGTAAAGATACTTATGTCAGCCTGTTCAACATAAAAACACTCGCTGCAAATTTTTAATTTTCAGGTTTTGTGTTAACTTCAATTTCTTTCTTATAGTTTATATTATACATAATTTGTTTATATCGAATTATGATTTACTGAATAGCACTAGTGTTCATAACACATGAATAAAGTTGAAAATATTCTCATGCGTAACTGCATTTTTCATTTCCATATTTAAGATTTTTTAATCTATACCTTTTCTCACTTTAATTCTTATTAAGGATGAATTAATGTATTCAAATTAAGGATGGATAAAGATCAGTGATCATGTTTACCTTAAGAGCATATTTTAAATGATTTTCTAGATTTTTTCTGCAATTCGAAAGTGCCTTTTTGGCGGAAATATAAAGTAGATAAGATTTGCATACTAGTCAAAATAACTAATTGCTATCCATTCTCAAATACCCTGAAGAATTTCTCTCCCATCTTCAAACAATGATAAATTTCTAATAAATCTTTCCCTTTTATGAAATGTTTAAAACTGGATAAAAAAACACAATCTATACATGAGACATCCGAATTTTGAGAGAGAGAGAGAGAGAGAGAGAGAGAGAGAGAGAGAGAGAGAGAGAGAGAGAGAGAGAGAGAGAGAGAGAATGCAAATAAGATGAATGGGTGAGCCTTACCAGCCATAAAATTCTCTGGAACCTTCCTTTCGCAGACCTGACAACCCTTAGTGTCAGTCGAAGCAACGTTGGACAAGCAGAGCTCAACTTCACCATATATCTGATCTTTTCTCGCATCGATTAGATAACAAGGCGAAGTTTTACATTTGAATGTTTCTTTGGTGTCAAGACCAAGTAGACTGGCACTAAGCTTCTCTCTCCTGCTGGCTTTGTAGTCGTGGTGGACGCGGACCGATCTCCCGCCAAATCCTTCCCTTGTTTGACCCACCCACATACCCGTGAAGTTGATATTTTCTGTTGGAATTTAGAGTCGGTTTCACATATAGTAGAACAGTATTCTCGGAAAAGTGTTTTTATAAAGTATAATATTTAAGATATCATTGATGCCAAGGACTTTGAGTTGATTGGTCTTGCTGAATAGTTTGTCATTGCAATGCATTTCTTTGTTAATCAACATATTCCCATTAAATCTACAGTAATGGGAAAAGAACTGTTTTTCTAGCCAGCTGGTAAATAGTTTACTAGAGAATTATTGTATACCTACAAAATTATTCTAACCTCCATCAAATGCAGTAACTAAAGAAAGCATAAAAATGTTGACTTCCTCCATCACAAGGCAAATTATCAAATTCCGAACTAAAATCTAATCCTATTCATTGATTTCTGAAGATAGACTATATTCGGAAGTTTGAGGTATCGTCGTTATTACTTAAATCACCAGAGTCTTCTTATAAGTTTTCAAGACGAAAATATTTTATGTATTTGTTGAGATGTAAGAAATTCATTGACCAAGCTCAAATCCTATATCTTCAATCGCACATCTGTTGTTCCTCCCTTTCTAGTTATTATGGGTAACTCTCAATCAGTCTTATAGAAAAGTCTAAGCTAATTTACGAAGCTTATGGGTTTGAATGTTCTTTTTATTCAAAGTATATTAAAATGATCCTACCTAACTTAGGCAGTTGGGGTTGAGGAAATCTAGATCGAGTTTCCAATTATTTTTATACAATTATAATTGAGGTTTTGTTCCCTAGGCAGCTTGTTTCTCTTTTTTTCCATAGCTACAACTATATAAATCTTATATTGTTCCTAGAGAAAGATATTACAAAACCTTTCTATCCTCCGTCTTATATAAATAAACATAAATTTTCTCTGTTCGTCACAATTTGCAGCTCCACCCGTTGACTTTATTCATTCCAAAATATGTGAAACAAGAAATCGAGATGGTTGTTATATAGGGTACAAAAAAAAAAAATCAACATTTTCATTTTCAAGAAAAAGAATGGCAATCAGGACATGACGTTCAAATGTAGTAAAATAATCCCAATGTATTGCTGGGTCGGCCGCTGAGTCAAGTTTTTCCATCAATTTCCTCTATTCCTTGCATCTTCTCCCTGCCCCACCTCACCAAATCTTTCCATCTGATCTGCTGACGCCCCACACTTCTCCACATCTGTGATATATTTTTAGCTTTCTTGGTTGATTCCACCTCCCTACGAGCTTCCCTAGCCTTCTCCTTTGCATTACAAATACCACACATTCTTGTATTTTGACTCTCCTTCCTTTCCAGTAGTGTTATTCCAGCTATCCATGTCACCATCCTCATCTCTCTCCTCTAAAGTGCCCTGTTTTCTGCCCCTTATAATATTACGGGCCTGGTAACTATCCTATAAATCTTCCTTTTGAGCCTTAATGGCTTTTTCTTGTTACCTATAAATTTGACCACATCGATGCTGTTAACAAATGTGAGGTATGAATACTATCTAAAATCCCTTTTTGTCTGAGTTATTGTTGCTTTTGGCAGTAAATGAAGTTTGAGAGTTATGCTGAACTGGTGATTGAAATAATTCCACAAACCTAATAGAATGCATACAGTAGGCCTATATGTTGTATAGAACGTAACAACATACCGATTTGTTGTAGCTGTTTAAGGCACTTTGACTAAGAGTCATTTAACACAACGAGTCTCAGAAAACTGTTTAGTGAATGTACAGTATAGGCATATTCAGATCCTTCTCCTCATGTTATTCTGGTGTTAGGCTAAGCTACAGATCACTTTATTTATTTTAGTTTCTATTCCTTTTATATAGCATTAAATCGTCACCTGAAAGAGACAACCCATAGACCTGGTTTCCTCTTCTGAATCAACCCAAACGAGACCATTTCATTATTTACACACAATTAAAACCCATTTATCAAAACTACATTGAAACGAGAAGCAAATGCCTAATGATCATAATGTTTGGAATGAAATTCAGACATGAGAATAGAACTTAGAGAACTAAATCACATGCTCATATTTACAAGAAGTTTTTTTTATCAAGATATTTGCGAAATGGAAAAATAGTCAAAGAACTTACTCAGTGTAACAGTAACGCTTCCACGAGCTAGTATTTCATCTTTTCCTCCCTGGCGACCTTGTAAAGCCAACATGAAATTTGTGGGGCCTGCATAGTCTGCAATGTTGATTTTGAACATCTGGCATTGTTCACAGGCAAGAGATATTGACGGAACAACTATCTGGGTAAAGTTGTTGCTAATCTGTAGTTTAAATTCACTGGAATTCGAGATATTTTCTATATGGCCATCAAAGCACACCCTTAAAAGGGGAGTATCATCACTGATTGACTTCTCGAGTGTTCTAATTGTGAATACTGCAAAGAAATGAATCGAGTAAC
>NC_090731.1:131027555-131030055 GCF_036898095.1 Palaemon carinicauda
TGAGCGTGTGTGGGCCGCTTTAATTGCCTATTTTCCCTGCTGGAGCCCCTGGGCTTATAGCATCCTGCTTTTCCAACTATGATTGTAGCTTAGCAAGTAATAACAATAATGATAATATATATATATATATATATATATATATATATATATATATATATATATGTATATATATATATATATATATATATATATATATATATATATATATATATATATATATATATATACATGGTATGTGTGTATCCTCATGAATGTGCTTTTTAATCGAAAATAATAACAAAATGCATATGCCATTCAGTTATAGATTCCAACTTTACAAACTTCTGGAGTACAATGAAGTGCAGAATTCATTGCAAAAATATTTGTACAATTAGTGTTATTGAGTCTTTCAAATGGTGATATCGCACAACGCATAACTGTGTTTTCTTTGGTTATATATGGTCTCACAAGATCTAATAGTTTGTCAAATGATTCTCCGTCCATGCGAAGAAAGTTCTTGAAACATCAGGTTCACTAATTCTCAGTTCATTTAATAAAGGAGCATGACCAAATCGTTCACGACACAAATACCATTGCTGGCCCCACTTTCGTCTCTTTCGTTTCTGTGTGCTCTTCAAAACTAAGCCAAGAGCCAACGCTGTATATGCATCCATCCATGATGACACTCGGGAGCAAAATGAAAATTTTATGAGAAGTTTGAGCATGTCGGGCGAATGTCAAACCGTCAAATAATTTGACATCAAAAAATTTGCATTTTTATACTTTATTCAGTATTGAGAGAGAGAGAGAGAGAGAGAGAGAGAGAGAGAGAGAGAGAGAGAGAGAGAGAGAGAGAGAGAGAGAGAGAGAGAGAGAGAACAACGGGTTGGATATACTTGGCTGTCGTATATGGCTGGTGGTAACAAAATGGCACCATTTTTGAAGTTGGTGCCACTCTTGTTTGCATAGATACTCTTTAGTAAGGACTGGTTTGGACCCACTTAGAAGTCGAGCAACGTAAAACAATTATCCACCATCATGAAAATAACTATTGAAAAACAAGTAGATGAATAATCATATAGTTGTCTAAAAAGTAACCATGTGTGTTTAGTAGATCTTGTTTAAAAAAATGAGATTATTGAAACATAAGAATCATTACCAGATGACTAAAGGTGTGCATAACTTTCAAAATGGAAATAAAACAAAGCGGTCGTCTTATTATATATAATGCCCAGCATTTCACAAATCATCTATACACACATAATACAAAAATTGGTAAGTTCACACATAAATAACATCAAAATATATAAAAAATATGATGTGAAAAAGGTTAATGGGAAAGAAAGAAGAGCTGTAAAATATTAAGAAGTCTATCCCGGAGTTATTGAAGATATCGGCGCCTCCACAATGGGAGACGAGGTAGAGGTGTTGAGTTCTCTTGGCTGAAGTTCGTGGTGGATTTGCATTCGGTATAAGAGACCTTCCAGAGTCCACATCATTCTAGGCTCGACGTCGTGAAAAGTTATGATGTGGGGACTACAGCAGTCTGGTCCCTAAGGAAGAATTGCATACAAATATAAATATGCATTTAAATATATGTAGTGTATATATAGGCATACATATCTGTGCTTGTTTTATCATATATGTATATATATATATATATATATATATATATATATATATATATATATATATATATATATATATATGATAATTTTATCACTAACACCCGTGATTTTCAGTTTTTTCATATACGCCGCACCTCAGACCCATAGGGAAATTCCTTTAATGATAAATATTATTGCCCGGTCAAGGACTCGAACCTATGACCGATAAAAAAATAGTACAAACATTAGAATGTTTAGACCATTCGGCTTTATTTATATATATATATATATATATATATATAAATATATATATATATATATATATATATATATATATATATATGTATGTATGTATGTATGTATGTATAAATTATGTATATATACATGTACACACACACACATATATATACATATATATATATATATATATATATATATATATATATATATATATATATATATATATATACATACATACATACATATATATAATTATATATATATATATATATATATATATATATATATATATATATATGTGTGTGTGTGTGTGTGTGTGTGTGTGCGTGTTTGTGTATGTGTATCTTTTAACCTGCTCTGACAAGAAAAAATATGTTTGGAATGCTTGCAAAATATAATTTCATATGTAAACAAGATGCAACGAGACAGAAGTTTTACAAGTCATAATATTATTACATTTTGAAATGAAGAAAAATTGTGACTAAAACATACAGAAAATAATTTTTCTCTTCTCACTAGCTATTAATGTTATTCATTTTAATCATAATGCCAAACAAAAATAAAAAATCTTACTCAGTTGTGTTGCCTTTCTTTAAGGAAAGCAAAAGTAAATTTTGTCTTGAATTCTGGAACTGAAATTTGAGGTAATTTTGGACATAGAAATAAACAAACTA
>NC_090731.1:131035055-131065055 GCF_036898095.1 Palaemon carinicauda
ATATATATATATATATATATATATATATATATATATATATGTATACATCACACTACAACTTCATAACAAAGGCCTCCTCAGACATTTACTTACTCATGTCTGTGGTTTTGCCAGTTTTCATCACCATGCTGGGCAGTGCGGAATGGTGATGGTGGTAGATTTACGTCTGATCGCTCATAGCAAACCAACCTGCTAGTACAGCTTTGGGGGGGATCATGTCACCATTTAAGGTATCCCCGCTCAGAGGAGTATATATATATATATATATATATATATATATATATATATATATATATATATATATATATATATATATATATATATATATATATATATATATATGTATGTATGTATATAATAAAATATCATGAGGTAACAGAATAAACAAGGTCTGTAAAACTGTAATGAACAACTTATCTCATGACGTGAAGATGACTGAAAAGGAGGTTAGAGGTTTCCTGTAAAACCTATGTATATCTCTCGATTCTATCGTCTGCTTATCTGTCTGTCTGTATGGCTTACCTAAATTGACATCCTCAACGCCTTTGTTTTCCAATGACGGGCACAAGGTTTGATCTTCGAGTTGCAGGGCCTCAGTGACGAATTTACTGACAGCTTCTCTGCTAAGGACGTAACCTCCCCCACCTGACATGAAGCCCTTTTGAACAAAGCAAAAGAAAGGATTATTATTAAAAAGAAGAAGGAAGGCAATTGTGGGGATAGAGATTGTTACAGAAAAAATAAGATCAATGAGCAAAAGATACATGCGGACATCTAGGAGGATAAAATTTCTAGCAATTATAAAAAGATAGAAACTGAAATAAAAAAAGGAATAAACAAGATACCAATAAGTATATAGAGAAAAATGATAAATAATGATGATATTACAAAATTAAGAATTAAAAAAGTGGAGTGAAAGGGGCTATAATTATGTGAGAATGGGCACTAGATCACGAATATATACTACATAAAAATATCGTATATGCGTAAAGCCTCTATGAACACTGTATGCAAGTGTATCCCCTTCCCCTCTTCCTTAAATAATTACTTTTTTCCTTTTCTTTTCCACAGGGAACATCATCCAAGCATATTCCTACCTGTTTAACAAGTTTCTTGAATTTGACTCCGTAATAAACCGGTTCTTCCGGATCTTTATCGAGAAGAAAATATCTCAGGTTCTCTACAATGACGTAGGTATCATCGTCAGCCTTCAGGTACCAGTCGTAAGACGGATAATGTCGGTGAAGATGGGTCAAGGCGGCCTTCGTTTTCGCCCAAAGGTAAACGTAACCTTCGGGCACGTTCAGAAGCTCTGGTTGAAGCTCCGCGTGACTCTTCGTGCTGAAAAGGGCAACAGAAAAGGGAATCAGAAATGTTTCGAACGCTTATCAACTATAATAGTCAACAGAAAAACAATTATGTAGAAAGGTTCATCATGATTTTTTTTAATATTATTCTGAATATAAAACATATAATCCATCGCTATCTTATGGACACATGGGTATGCAGTAATCTTAAGCCATGCGCGCTCTCTCTCTCTCTCTCTCTCTCTCTCTCTCTCTCTCTCTCTCTCTCTCTCTCTCTCTCTCTCTCTCTCTCTCCCTCAACAAGTTATTCATCGTTTCTCAATACAAAGAAAAACAGGCCTTCTTACTGGACTTCTTTTTGTGAATATACAAAGATAATGTCCAAGATCTTTAGCCATATATTCTTGTCTTTGAAACAGTGAAGAACTATGAAAAAATACGGAATTCTAAATAGGTGAGTCGTGCATAATGTATACTTTTAATTTGAAATTTTCCAAATGAAAGCATCTGGAGGTGCAATGAAATATGTGTCGTACTCAATAGGAACTTTGAACTTGGCATTTTCAATGCTGCGTTCACAAACCTCACGCCATAGAACAAAAGGCAGAAGGCTTTGTGGCCGTTTGCATATCATAATTGGCTCGATTATTATCCTCTTTGTTAATGGGGATTGATATTGCATAATCTAAGTGCATAAGACTAAATTGTATACAAAAGTGTACATATATTGAATAAATATACATGTACATCCTGTTTAACGGAATGTAAGTATGGGAGAAAGAGGCAAAGAATAAATAAAAATTAATATAGGCACACACTCATGTAAGTTACTTGTGGGCAATTACTTGCTAAAACTTTAAAGAAAACGCGAGAGCATCAACGATCAAGACAAACTTCGTAATCTGATATATCGATTTGTCATTTATGGATACATTTTCCCTTTAGGAGAGCTACTACAGGTAAATCAAAACACTATCCAGAACTGAACAGTGAATAAATTGTTGCTAGATTGTTTATACATTCGAAAGGAGTTATCATCCTCTTCCTTCATTCAAATTCTACATAAACGTGATTATAAGAGAAGGATGCTAATTCAGACAACATTCGTATTAGGGCAATATAGTCACGCCTAAATAACTAAATCTAACTTTAGTTCAGAAATTGCGCGTCTTCAGGAAAGGTTGCAGATATTTTCGCAAATTTGAATCATTTTGAGTTTTCCACCTAGAATAAGTAACTTTCTTCTAAGCATTCTGCTGCTTTTGGTCGAGTTCTGACATGATTCTAAGTCTTACATCATTATCGGTGCTATTGGAAGCTTACAAACAAACTTTCAAGAATGGAAGTTTTATTGATGTATTTCAGGTGACATTATAAATTGTTTATGAAAAGAAACAATCATCAAGAAGAAGAAGATAAAGAACTCAATAAATGTTGAGTTGTGGAGTTAAAAGTCAACATAAAAATGTAAACATTTGTAAATGTCTTGAAAAACATCTCATAACAATGTGTTGGCGAGCATAAACACTGAAAATTCCAGCCTACCATTGATATTTTCTTTAGTATTCATTTTTCTATTTCGCATTTTCCGCCAAGTAACAAGTCTGTATTTATTAAATATATTAAAAACGAGTGTCTGACGCTATATATATATATATATATATATATATATATATATATATATATATATATATATATATATATATATATACATAAATATATACTGTATATACACACACACACACACACACACATATATATATATATATATATATATATATATATACATATATATATATATATATATATATATATATATATATATATATATATATATATATATATAAAATAATATATATATATATATATATATATATATATATATATATATATATATATATATATATATATATTGTTCTGGTCAAGCTCAGTGGCATTGCGAAACGTATAACTACTCAGTCTTTCCCCATCCCTCGGATAGGGGGAGAGGGAGCAGCCATACCCTGGTGAGAGTTGGTACCCTGAGTGCAAATGGGGAGGGGGTGGTAAGGATTGAATCTGTGTGAGTGTTGTGTGCATATCTATCTAAATATTTAGCTGTAATTTTTACGGGTCGCGTACACTAGCTTATCTTAGAGTACCTTTATGAACAAACATCAACTCACCTGAAAAAAACAGTTTTGTCGCATCGCTGGCCCCAAGTATTCTTCACATGCAGAGCAGTCTGGTGTGTGGTGGGCCCAGTCAGGATGTAACATAGAACTCGGGGCCCGTCAAGAGGCATTCCTGAGAAGAAGGATACAAGAGAATGTGGTATCGCTGTGCTGTAAACAGTTGGCAGAACTCAACGCAAACATTTGTCCCTTCTCTGTTATTTGGTTCAATGACGTCTTTGTCTGGTCGTTTTATTATATGTTCATGTA
This sequence comes from Palaemon carinicauda, assembly GCF_036898095.1. Classification (NCBI taxonomy): domain Eukaryota; kingdom Metazoa; phylum Arthropoda; class Malacostraca; order Decapoda; family Palaemonidae; genus Palaemon; species Palaemon carinicauda. The sequence goes on from NC_090731.1 coordinate 131,038,786, forward strand.
TGGTTAAACCACTTTGGTCTGGAATAAGGCTAAAACTTTTTCAAAAGAGTCCACAGTGGAAGACAGAGATTTAAATTTTTAGTTATGACGATTGCTCGTTCTCATGGAAATAGATATATATGAAAAGTGCATATTTTGATGAAATTTGCATATTTCGAAGAGAAGTAATATATTTAATTGGAATTTTCATATTTTGAGAACTAACATATTTAAATGAAATTTTCATATTTGGATGGATAAAATATATTTTGAAGAAAAGTACACATTTTGATGAAAATTAAGAAAAATTATGAAAATTATATAATTTGAAGAAAATTACATGTGAAGTCATTATAAAGACTTTTTTGTAAATACACAATAAATCAGATAGCTTCGCAAATTATAAGCCCAAACTGAGAAATATTACATATCAGAAAAGTCATAAAAAGAATGAGAGAGAGAGAGAGAGAGAGAGAGAGAGAGAGAGAGAGAGAGAGAGAGAGAGAGAGAGAGAGAGAGAGAGATCCACATACTTCTCGAATACGCAATTTGGCGTTTTGATGAACTGGTCTCGTTGTACTCATACTCCCACGGCTGTCAAAGAAAACAAAATAAACTATAAGTTTTTTGACAAACATAAACTTTTGTCATTTTTTTCTCTATAAGTTAATAGCGGAAATTACCGGTGCAAAGGTACATAGACCTGAACACGTAGTCAGAGCATTCTTTTACATATATATATATATATATATATATATATATATATATATATATATATATATATATATATATATATATATATATTTATATATATATATGTGTGTGTGTGCATGTGTGTATATAAATGTTTGTTTGCTTATACTTATACATATGTATGTATATATATATATATATATATATATATATACATATATATATATATATATATATATATATATATATATATATATATATATATATATATATATTTATATATATATATGTATATATATATATATATATATATATATATATATATATATATATATATATATATATGTGTGTGTGTGTGTATATATGCGTATATTTAAGTGTGTGTGTGTGCATGTGTGTATATAAATGTTTGTTTGCTTATACTTATACATATGTGTATATATATACATATATATATATATATATATATATATATATATATATATATATACATATATATATATTTATATATATATATATATATATATATATATATATATATATATATATATATATATGTATGTATGTATGTATATATATATATATGTGTGTGTGTGTGTGGATGTATATATAAGAATATATGTAGGGTCCCAAGAAGTTTGAGATCCATCCATGCGAGGGAAAGCGTTTAAAAACCCCAACCACACCAACGCATGGATGCCGCAGATGACTGCGGATAGAGCATCCGCCAATCCGCGAGGAATCCATATCATTTGCGTACTGTGACCCAGAGTCAATATTGACTCTGCTGTGACCATGGCAGGCCTTGTTTGTGTATGTTCCCCACATCTGCTGTGGTCTGCCACTTAATTTTAAAAGTGATTGCATGAACCAGAGGATTGAACAATCCGTGCTGAGGAGAAAAATCCATGTATAATTACTCTCTCCGAATTACATCCGCCATCCTCCGTACTTTATCTGCGGATTTTGTATGTAGAAAGTACGGAGAGAGTACGAAAATACGTGGATAAAATGTAATAACACGATGCGACTAGGTCTTATCAGAAAATTGGGCTGGACATCACTGGTTTATTATGACAAGCTTATATACATACGGTTGAGGATAGCAATGACATAAATACTTTAACAATATGAAACATAAAATGGCCAGCTTAAACAGGTTTTTCTAATATCAGAGAGAGAGAGAGAGAGAGAGAGAGAGAGAGAGAGAGAGAGAGAGAGAGAGAGAGCAATCGCATTACAGTGTATGGGCGTGTATGAAATACATTTGCATTACAGTACAAAGGTTTAGGAGAGAGTATGTATGCCAGCGGAGAAAGTACAGATACTGGCTGAGGTAGTAAATTAGGATGTCAGCGAAGGCGCAGATACAGAGAACTACGATAGTAGAGCCCAAACTTTGCACTCAATCCTTGCATTTGATTCCAGAATATCTTCTCTATATGAAAATTTTATTTCTACTATGTTAGTTATTATATCCAGAATTTATATTTTTAATCATGATATAAAATGTATGTAATAACGATAAAACAATAAAATTTGTGTATAATATAATGCTAAATCTGATTAGTAGACGTAAAGTAAATACACACATTTCCAAATTATTTATAATTCGAGTGAGGTTTATTACAAGATATGAAAGTAAGTGACAGATATTAAATGTCTCTTTCATTCCTATTATTATCATGAATAATATGATATTCTTAAAAAAAGATGATAACATCAATAAAACCCTTTAAACTTATGACTGTTTAGCGCAGTTTGATGTTTTTGGCTATTGAGTTTCGTCGAGTTTCTTATATATATATATATATATATATATATATATATATATATATATATATATATATATATATGTATATATATATATATATATATATATATATATATATATATATATATATATATATATATATATATATATAGCCACGTCTATCATGGTCTCTAGACCTCCTTTTTGTTTGACAGTTGTCAAATTTTGTTTAGTTCGTCGAGTACGTCTTTCCAAGTTATGCTGTGTGTGAATTTTCCTTTAGCGCTAGCTCCTAATGTATAAAGGACATTTTTATAGTCTCTTGCAATGAAGCATCTTCTCACTTAGGTTGATTTCGTGTATACTGTTGTCTTGAACTGGTCGCCTTACTATTTAACTAGAATATCGGTATCAATGGGAGAAGTAGTCGAAAGACTCCATGTGGTGGTCATATTCCCAAAAGATAAAAACACACAAAATTCTATGCTCCTCACGTGCATGAAGGGATTCCTTATAATGTCTGGCATTGGAATTAGGTTTATAGACAGGAAAGCAGATGAGACTGACAAAGCTATGAACTCAGGAACTGTCTATGGTGTAAGAATTGCTCATAGAATAATTAATGAAATCTCTACTGGGGCAAAGAAGAAGCATATACCCATTAAAAAGAGAGATGGATCTGTTATAACAACAGAAGATGAAGAAAGGCAACGGTGGATGGAACACTTTAGTGAGGTCATGAATAGGAGATATGAAGGGAATAATTTGATTGATATACCTGAAGCTGATGAAGACCTTGATGTGCCCATGAATGAATTCAGTGTGTTTGAAGTCGAGGCCATCATTAAAAAAACTAAAGAGATGGAAAGCCCCTGGGTACAATGGAATAACTGCTGAGATGATTTTGGCCGAAAATGAAGTGACTCTCAGAATAATTAAAAGATTATTTTGTTGAATGTGGATTGAAGAGGCAAAACCTGATGAATGGGAACTAGGAGTGTTGGTTAAAATGGCAAAAAAGACACCTGACAAAATGCAATGATTACAGAGGCATCACACTTACGTCAGTTGTTATAAAAACATATAGTATACTCAATCTAAAGAGACTAAAGAGGAAGATTGATGAAAAGCTGAGAGAAGAACAAGCAGGATTTAGGAAGTGTGGAAGTTGTTCTGACCAAATTTTCCTTTTAAGATATGAGGTACAATAATGTGTAGAATATAGAAATCCACTTTTGATGGCATATGTGGATTATGAAATAGCCTTTGATAGAGTGCAGCTGTCAATTTTGTGGAGTCCTGCGTTATCATGGAGTTCCTCTTGATTATGTAAATTTTATTAAGTCTGTTCACGAGCAGAGAAAATGCATAATTAATGTTAGTGGAGTCCTATCAAATGAATTTCCAGTGAACAGTAGAGTACTTCAAGGAATGTGTTGTCACCTATGTTGTTTATCCTCCTCATGGATTTTGTAACGTATACAACAGTTGGGGATGGTGGAGAAAGATTGGTCTGGATTGATAACTGGAAATTAGCTGACCTAGAGTTTGCTGATGACACTGTCCTTATTAGCAAAACACCAAAGAAATTGCAAAGCTTGCTTACCAGAATGCATGAAATATCACATGAGGTTGGGCTCAAGATTAATAGAAGAAAGACAGAAGTGATGAGAACGAATTACATACAATGGAAGATGAAATATCACTGAAAGGAAAACGGATTAGTAAGGTGGAATCATTTAATTATTTATAAACTATAATATCTAATACATTATCTTAAGAATTGGAGTTTAATGAAAGATTGAAAAAAAGCGAATCAGACAATGGCTAGGTTAAGTAAAATTTGGAAATCAAATCGCCTATTACCTTTAAAAATCAATTTAGTGAGATCGGTGTTACTGTATGGATGTGAGGTGTGAAATGAAAATGAAACAATATGCAAGAGATTATGTAGATTTGAGAACAAATCCCTCGGAAGATTATTAGGAGTTAAGTGGCAGGGCAGGATTAGAAACGATGCTATAAGAGAAATTACTCGGACCCCATACTGAACGTGCTCGAGATCATGGTGAGTGGTAGATGGAGATGGTTTGGGCATGCTCTTCGCACTCCCCGAGAGAGGTTAGTTCACCAAACTTTCAACTGGGCTCCACAAGGTACTAGAATAGTTGGATGACCCAGACCTACATGGATGATGACTATGAAGCGTGAAGTAGGAGATGATGAGGGGAGAAGTATTGATTTAAATTCTCAAGATAGAGACGACTGGCGAAATGTAACCGAGGCCCTTTGCGTCAATAGGCATAGGAGATATTTATATAGCTAACTTTACCTACGGATGCCCTTGTGGGCTCCAACATTCAAAGGCAACTCTTAATGTTCAAAGTGAAAAATTAATTTATATATATATATATATATATATATATATATATATATATATATATATATATATATATGTGTGTGTGTGTGTGTGTGTGTGTGTGTGTGTGTTGTGTGTATATATATATATATATATATGTGTGTGTGTGTGTGTGTGTGTGTGTATATATATATATATATATATATATATATATATATATATATATATATATATATATATATATATATATATATATATATATATATATATATATATATATTCAGAGGCAAAGAAAGACATCAATCAATATAAAAGACGAAAGTCAGTCCCATTTCGTAGAAATACAACCTAATTACCTCATTCCGCTGCATCCCGTTATCGCCATACATGTGGACTGAGACGTCTCCTCTTCGAACTGTGCTCATCTCGCCCGTGAAAGCCACGAAGATGTGCAGAAAAATTCCCAGCGAGAATCCCAGGAAGAACGTGGACACAGTTCGACCTAACGACCGTAGACTTCTCACCATTTCGTCAGCGGCTGGAGGAAAGAAAATACGAAGATTACAGTTAGTGCGCATCATCTGCTGAAATAATCTTATGTGAATCTATTATGGTAAGTTCAGTTTAGCGACAATTAGTTTAAATGGTTTATATCAATCGTAGAGGCATCTTTAATCAACACGGACAGAAAACTTCATTTTTCTTTCGTTTCATTATCAGGTTATTTGTGGATGATACACATTTTCTTATTATTTGAAATATATTTGTGTATATATACCAATGCAAGACGATGGAAATTTTAATGAAAATTTAGGATGACTGCTCCAAAAAAATAAAATAAGGTCCTACTGATAAAACTGGTAAATCCATGCTCGTGTTGAGAGCGCAATAATTGTTTCGATGGTTAAAATGAAATTTAAAAATATATCCGCGAGTAAAGAAAATGAGAAATAAAACAATTCAAAGTCTGGGAAAAATAAAAAAAATAATCCTCTCCTTTATATTGTAATAAAGAGCAACGTCTCTCTCTCTCTCTCTCTCTCTCTCTCTCTCTCTCTCTCTCTCTCTCTCTCTCTCTCTCTCTGTATGTATATATACAGTATACACACACACACACACACACACACACACACACACACACATATATATATATATATATATATATATATATATATATATATATATATATATATATACAGTACATAAAGGTACCAGCCACCCATTGAGATACTACCGCTAGCGGCTAGAGAGTTACTGGGTCATTTTTCTTTTGTTTACACAATCTCTTCTTTCCTATTACACCCCTTGAATGAAGAACAATTTTTCGGTTATATTGGTAATTCATGAAATTAGAAAAATTAAAATCTGAAAGGACGCATTATCGTCACAGTATTTATGCCTTCTGTTGGTTTAGCACTCGTCATTATCATCATCATCATCTCGTCCTACGCTTATTGACGCAAAGGGCCTCGGTTAGATTTCGTCAGTCTTCTCTATCTTGAGCTTTTAATTCAATACTTCTCCACTCATCATCTCTTACTACGCGCTTCATAGTCCTCAGCCACGTAGGACTGGGACTTCCAAGTCTTCTAGTGCCTTGTGAAGCCCAGCTGAACGTTAGGTGAACTAATCTCTCTTGGGGAGTGCGAAGAGCATGCCCAAACAATCTCCATCCACATATGGCACCCGAGTAATCTCTCTTATAGTTTCATTTCTAAATCTATCCTGCCATTTAACTCCCAATATCCTTCTGAGGGCTTTGTTCTCAAATCTACTAAATCTGTTGGCGATTGTTTCATTGTCATACCATGACTCATGTTGCCTAGAGTAACACCGACCTCATTAAACTAATATGTAGTCTGAGTTTACATAAAATTTCAGGCGATTCGATTCTCAAAACTTTATTTAACCTAGCTATCGTCTTTTTATAATCTTTCACTAAACTCAAATGCTTAAGACCCTGTATTAGAGATCATAGATCCTAAATACTTGAATGATTCTACCTCAATAATGCTTTCTCCTTCCAATAATGTTTCATTTTCCATTGCATATTCCGTTCTCATCATCTCTGTCTTTCTTCTATTTATCTTCAGCCTAACTTCGTGTGATATTTCATGCATTATAGTAAGCAAGCATTGCAAAATCCGGTGGTGTTCTGCTAATAAGGATAACATCATCAACATACTCTAGCTCTGCTAATTTCCTATTACCAATCCAGTCCAATCCTTCTCCACCATCCCCAAGTGTTCTATGAATTACAAAATCCATGAGGAAGATAAGCAACATAGGTGACAACACATTCCCGTGGAGTACTCCGCTGTTCACTGGAAATTCATTTGATATGCTCAAGAACAGACTTAATCAAATTCACATATTTCAGAGAAATTCTATAATAACAGAGGACTCCACAAAATTGGCCGGTACACACTATCACAGGCTTTTTCATAGTCGACAAATGACACCAATAGTGGATTTCTACTGTATATTTTACGCATTGCTGTCTCAAAATGAAAATTTGGTCAGTACAACTTCTATCTTTTCTAAATCTTGCTATATCAATTTTGTAAAGTACCGGCATATATATGAGAGAGAGAGAGAGAGAGAGAGAGAGAGAGAGAGAGAGAGAGAGAGAGAGAGAGAGAGAGAGAGAGAGAGAGAGAGAGAGTATCGAAAAAAATTACTGCTGTCATTAGTAGGCTGTACGTCCACTGCTTTTCTTTAACTGAGGACTAACTATATGTCTAAGCTGAATAATGATATAAAGATGAAGAATGCAAATCTCCTCTATATAATAAAGAGCAAGTGCCTAGTTATATATATATATATATATATATATATATATATATATATATATGTATATAGATAGATATATATATATATATATATATATATATATATATATATATATATATATATATATAATATAGATATAGATATATATATATATATATATATATATATATATATATATATATATATATATATATATATATATATATCTCCACCTTACCCGAGAGACGAAGAGGGCGTGAACGGAAACAAATATATATATATATATATATATATATATATATATATATATATATATATATATATATATATGTATATATTTGTTTCCGTTCACGCCCTCTTCGTCTCTCGGGTAAGGTGGAGAGGAAGTAGTCATATTCTGTTGGGAGGGGGGTGCGTGTGTGTCCATATCTTTCAGATTATATGGACATCATCTTTTACGGGCTGCGTACACTAGTGGTTAATAAGGTACATGGATTTTGTAAGTAGTATGTTGGCCAGGGCACCAGCCACCCATTGAAATACTACTGCTAGAGAGTTATTGGTTCCTTTGACTAGCCAGACCGTACTACATAGGATCTCTTTCTCTAGGTACGGTTCATTTTCTTTGCCTACACATACACCGACTACTATGAGATTCAGGGCCTCTGTAACACGGTTTTTTGGACTTTGCTCCTTATCAAAGCATCGGGTGTAGCTGAAAGTTGACATATGTATATTTTACAACCACACACAAATTTTGTCAGCATTATCAATAACCTAAACCCGATGGTTTTAATTTTTATAGAGTAAAAATGATCCAGCCGACGCCATGGCCAGTGATACCGAGCCAAGAGTCGAAAACATTCATTACGTAAGCAATGTAAACACCTTTGGACAAAATTTTGCCCCGCCCATCCACCAGACACCCATTCACCTTCTTCCATCTGCTCTGAAACCCATAACAGTCAAGAATGGCTAACAGGATTTGGAATTGCCCCCATGGTTGCAAACCTGCATTTGTCTTACGACTTGCAACTTTATACAGTCATGAGAAAGCCCTTGGCCATATCTAGTATAGCCTGAATAGGTAATTATTCAGTTTCTAGTTTAAATCCAATGTTTATGGTCTGATTTGTATTTAGCGTAACATGATTATAATACTTGTAATGTCATTCAGGCTTTTGAACATTTCCATTAACTATTCACTATGCCGCCAAGAGAGAGAGAGAGAGAGAGAGAGAGAGAAAGAGAGAGAGAGAGAGAGAGAGAGAGAGAGAGGGAGGGAGAGAGAGAGAGATTGTATGTAAACAGTCTTTATATAACTTTTTTGTTAAAATAAGATTTTTGTGCTAAAATCTCCATCAGACCAACGGATCATCCGATGTAATTTTTTTTCTTCTTCTTAGGCCGTACGAACGTGCTGGCTATGTTTTGGGCATGACTGCATTTTGTAAATAAATCATGAATAGTTTTAGGAGTTTTATTTGTACATCTAATGGGAATCTATAGAAGTAAAGTGAACATAATTCATTTATCCTTTAAAATATTTACTACATGTAGCAAAACAAATAGAAGTAAAGATGATAATGCAATGAAGGAATGATACCATACTTTATCTTTAGCTTCAACGTCGGCAATAACATACCCAGTTGCCATAATTTGTCAGCTTAATGAAATAACCTATCATCTAATGTTAAACTTAATTTCTGAGGAGGCCATGGCTTATTGCACAGTGAAAAAACATGACAAAGATTTTATGAATGGCGGAACAATACATAGATGTGGGTGGGGTATCAGTGCTGGCGTAGTAATACTACTGTAGCAGTACTGCCGCAACAGTAGTATGCATGAATTAAACGTTTAGGCCAACTGCTGGGATCATTGAGGATCATTTAGCACTTCTTACAACTACTCGAGAAATGAGTTTTTATAGCCAGAATTTGAATTTTCTGATCCAACAATCCCCATGATAGCCTTCAGTGTTATCCTGATTCATAACGAGGCCAAAGTGGGTGGAGTCTCATGAAGTCATCATCCTGACGATAATTATTGGTGAAGGTTTAAAGTGAAAATACGGTACCGGCTATCTTTTTTTTTACAGTAAATAGGTAGGTAGATAGACAATGAATAAAAATTGCTTGACATTGGATATAGCAGTTATCAAATCAAGCTGGTCTACTACGTTTTGGAAAATTACCAACTATTCCATACACTTTGTCAATCTGATTATGACCTATAAAGTAGACTGTAATTTCTTAGGAAACTTATTTTGGGAGTTAGACAAATAATCGAAGTGTTTTTGTATTTATTAACATATTTTGTTTGTTTGTTCATTATGACAATTCTCAGTGGAGAGGTTTCAGAGTTCATAAAGGTGTACTGCTTTGCTTTTATTTACACTTTTGTGTTATTGTTGGCAGAGGTATAGCCTTCGTTACGTATAACCAATCATCGATCGAGAAAGAGAGAAGAAATGCCATCATAAGTTACGTAACGAGTGCGTTCGAAACCTTTTCTCTGAGTAAGTTGGCCCGTCTTCAAAAATCGTCACTTTTACTTAATAAAGTACCAAATTTATTCAACCTACGTAATGCAGAATATAGTCAAAATTTATGTGTAGATATAATGTGCATTCTGAATAAGCGTTATATTTATGAAATTCATAGAAAAAAAGTTATTGCGAAAAAACCGTGTTACAGGGGCCCTGAATCTCATAGTAGTCTTGCCTATTCTTTATACATTCTCCGGTCTACATACACCTGAGAACACTGAGATTACCCAGCAATTGTCCTTCGCTCAAGGGTTAACTACTACACTGTAATTGTTCAGTGCCTACTTTTCACTTAGGGTAGAAGAGACTATTTAACTATGGTAAGCAGCTCTTCTATAAGAAAGACTCTAAAATCAAACCATGACTCTCTAGTTTTGGGTAGTGCCATAGCCTCTGTACCATTGTCTTGCGTTGTCTTGGGGTAGAGTTCTCTTACTTGAGGGTACGCTATTCCATCTTATTATTCTTTCACCTGTTTTATTTTTCATGTTTTTATAGTTTATATATAAAATATCTATTCTAATAATGTTACTGTTCTTAAATGTTTATCTTAATTGTTCATCACTTCTCCTTTTGTTTATTTATTTAATTATTTCTTAACCTCACTGGGCTATTTCTCCCTGTTGGAGTCCTAGCTTTTCCAACTAGGGTTGTAGCTTAGCTAATAATAATAATAATAATAATAATAATAATTATTATTATTATTATTATTATTATTATTATTATTATTGCCAAAACTTAGTAGGCCTATTCATAATTCTAATACTGTATGTAATCATGCTAGAATAAGAAGTGAATTCCTTTATATACAAATAGCGTCTAAGTGTGGAAACAAGTGCGCCCATTTATAAAAACTTTATAAATTCTATATTCATTAGGGAAATCTGGTGTGGGGTGCTAAACGGTGCACTGAAACGCTTCGTAGTGTACGTATGGACAAAATGAAGACAAGGGGATATTAATAACAACTCTAGGTAACTATATAATGTCGATGATGAACACTTGAATAGTATGAAGATGAGATTTGGCATGACGTCTTTGGGGTCTTTTGTAAATTGTTTATATATTTTCAATTCAAACTTCCATAGTTAAAGACTATCCAGATTTATCTTAATATAATAAGATTAATGGTTAAGGATAAATAGTTCTGTCATATGCCTACTGAACTACGATTGTCGGGTAAGTGACCAATTAATACCCCTAATTTCAGTGATTACGAAAAAAAAAAAAAACTATCGAATAAATCTATCACAAACTCTGTTTTACTTACCTGCTCCCAAACTCCTTCAAAAAATATTTGAATATTTGAGCGTTCCGTTAGTTCACTTCCAGTTTATACAAGGTAATAAATAACAGTAGCACTCTAGAGTATTCCATTTTGAAACAAGCCCTTTGCAATAGCCAAAATATTATCTTGTGATCGCAAATCAGTTTACTAAAAGATAACGCCTACATTTCAACAAAGCTTTGGAGAAATACACAGTACGTCTAAATATCAAGCGTTACTCGCAGAGGCCACTCGTAGTCTACCTTCGTGGGACCGTAAGGGGCGATTGCTCTGAGGCCAGTTGCCCGCTACTTATCATCATCCTCCTTTGCAGGTTGCAAGTCGTAATTTTATATCATATTTCAGTAACTAATCCCACTTTTTCCTTATGGGAATTTGAGAAAACTTGTTATATCCAGCCTTAATTCCAATCTCGTGGACATCGCTTCTCGCAAGATAAACTAAGAAGATAAACAGATTAATTTGGGTTTTTAAACTCATCAGGAAATAGGTGGTGGCAGGTAGCCCACTCCACAGGGAGTCTTTCGAGTGTGACCGATGAGTCCGTCCATTTATTATGTACTGGATTCCCAAATTATTTTTTAAATCAAACTCTAAAGCGGTTTCTGTCATTAGTACAGGAGTAGCTTCACCGAGTTTGTTTTTGGAATAATGATACTGTACTTTTATCTGCTAATAAAAAGCCTAAACAAAATACTTAGATGATATTCGGAGGGTTAAACATGTTTCCAGTCATGGTCCAGCTAGTACATGTTGCTGCATAAGATTTATGGCTCTCTCTCTCTCTCTCTCTCTCTCTCTCTCTCTCTCTCTCTCTCTCTCTCTCTCTCTCTCTCTCTCTCTCTCGCTTTTCCGAAAACTTTTGAGTTGCCTTTGTGCATCAAAGCAGAAATTAGGCACCTAGTTAAAAGTATAAATGTATAAACTACAAATAAGCATTTGTAAAAGTAAACTTTATGTAAAACTAATTTTTCCTAATAACAGCAAAAAGAAAAAGTTGCGGATCACCGCTATGGTGGAAAGAGAGAGATAAACGGAGCAGAAAAAATGACGTGGGTGATCGTCAAAAAGATTAAGAATAACTGTTTTATATCATAAATGATGAAGAAGGTTCCTTCATAGAGTCGAGTCTGATTAGGCGAGAAAATCCCTCGTAGTCAATAACTGTAAAAAGTGTTCACGGACGGACACATGTAGGGCGTGGCTATTCGCATCACCTAGTCCTAGACTTATCTCTAGAATTTTGATTATGCTAATAATTGCCTTGATTTATGAAGAGGACGTGTACCACGTTATCTTTCTTACAGATAGTTTATTTATTTATTTTTTTTATTTTTATTTTTCCATAGTAAGATCTTTATTTTAACGTCGGTAGAATTCCACATAAAGATGAATATTCCAAGATGGATAATCCTTAGACAGCTGTTGAAAATATTCGAAACAAACTCAGATCTTCGGTATCTGTGAAAAAAAAAATCTACTTGAGCCGAATTCGTTTAGAAGATAAACTGACAATTATATAACGAGAGTAACATAACTAATAGAGGATAAAAATATATGAGACAAGATTTAAACAGTGCAATAAATTAAGACAAAGGTTTTTATTCTTGCAATTTGCATAGGCAAATATAATTGGAGAGCGTTTTCCCAATTGCTATTAGACACCCTTGTTACTCGGAAGGAAAAGTCTAACAAAACTTGTTGATACATAATAAAGTAGATTTAAGATGATAATTTGCTTTCATTCATACTAATGGAAAATTGCCCCATGAAAAGGCAATAATAACATTATCCTAACCACATTGTGATAATTGCTATTGTCAATTTGTCATCATTATTATCACTATTTCTATTAGTATTGCTATTACTAATAGTATCACTATTACTATTATTATCACCATTACTATTACAATCATTAGTATTATCAGTAGGAGTAGTTATAAAGGCAACCTGTCTCTTCTCTTGCAGAGAGAGGTTTTAGAATGTGAAACACTTCCGTTTCCAATCAGAGAACAAGCGAATGTGGTTAGCAGTCCCATTAAAACAGACACACCCCCTACAGATGGCCAAAGGAAATCACATGTTGACGTCCTCTCGATTTCAGTGAAGGTGACCCTTTACAATTTTCGCTTTAATTGTATTAGAACTGAAGACATAATTCGGGCTGATCGAAATTTCCCTCAGTTCGGAGCAGAATTATCAGATTTTACACGCCATTAATGATCTACTGTATGTATTGAACATAATACGGTTTAAATGCTTTAAGGTCATCCATGAATGGCAGAGGCAAGGGACAGTCAAGCAGGATAATGCCTTAGAGGCTGACAAAATGCATATATGATCAGCGCCCAAACTTCCCTGTCCACCCAAGCTAGGACCAAGGAGGGCCAGGCAATTGCTACTGAGGACTCAGCAGATGGACCTATACGCTTCTTCAAACCTCCCATCCTTAGCTCATAAGGATGATGGGGTTACAGCCACCAAAGGAACTGACGAGTTTGAGCGGGACTCGAACCCCAGTCTGGCGATCACCAGGCAAGGACGTTACCAACAGGTCACCACACTGGCTTATTTATAAACTTCCTGACCACATTCCAGGATAATTTCTACGTTAGAAAAGAAGCTTCCGTCTGTTTCAAAATCCTCTTTGCAACTTATGAAATGGCTGTCATTTAATGTTACAGTGTGAATTATAATTGAGTATAAGACAACGCCAAATACCGCTATACGACGATTGAAGAGTTCTTAACCCTATTCTTATGATGATTTTACATATATGACTCGTTATTTGAACCGACATGCCTTTGCATATGCAATACGCCAATTCACCCAACACAAAGGACGAGAACCAAAACCTTTTTCATTGTTCTTTTTTATCAGGATTTCCGTTACATGAAAGCTGTTTTCCTCTTCATACAAATCAGCTGCTGAATTACATATTCATTTTTTTTTCTTTTTTGACACGGCAAGAGAAACCATTTGTGACTGATAGTGGAAGTGTTTGTAAACGAAGAAATTTTAACGTGAGTGTTATGATTACGCACCTAATGCATACACTCAAGGTAGCAATCTAAACGGAGATATCTTCAATAGGACATGTGCACACGTAGGCTACATTTAGAGTGATCATTTCATATGACTATGTGAAAGGGGAAAGGCATATTTCAGCAACTAACCACTTGATTGGGATATTATTACTTCTTTCAAGCAAAAGACTAACCGAATAACTCGAAATTCTCATCTATTCTATGTATCCCAAAATAAAAAGTAAACTAAAACAAAAGGAATGAAGAGAGAGAGAGAGAGAGAGAGAGAGAGAGAGAGAGAGAGAGAGAGAGAGAGAGTATTCTATAGCTTGGTGATTATGGAAAAAAACGTCATGCAAATGCTTTACTTAACAAAAGGTGGTTAGCAAATTACTTTGTTTATGAGAGTTGGTTATCTGGTTGCTGATTCAATGGAGTAACTCGCTCAACTTCACCACAGATTGAGGTATGAGCTAATGGAAAGATCCCGCGAATTGCAAATCTGGATCATTAGTTAAGGTCCAGTCACACATGCATGTTTAGGCCAGCCGTATTATCACGTATCAAAAAGTGCACGTATAACGTCAGTACAACGCAGTTCGCTGGTTCGTGCAACGCAGTAATTGTGGAAACGTCCCAGCAACCTAGGACGTACCTTGCCGTATGAACGGTACCTCGTGGATACCTGGCGGTACGGCGAGGGCCACGTATATTGTGGGCAGCTCACAATATACGTGGGTCGTCACGTATCTGTGATTGTACTTGACTATACGTTGGGCGCACGGGAGGCCAACCTAGGGGCAACCGGAACATACGTGAACATACGTAATGTATAACGTCAGTGCTAAGGAAGCCCAACGCCATCTTCACGTATTGTGGCTGTTTCCCCGCCAAACACGCCAACCCACGCCACCGCCAGGTAGCGTTAAGGCAGCGGCGCGGCAACGTGGCTTCAGTGTGACAGAGAGAGCCGTACGGCTGGCCTAAACATGCATAAAAAAAAAAACCCTAAAACACGAAGAAACAAAGGAGCTACCAAATATAGTAAAACCAGAGCAAGTGTGAAACTTCATCCCGATAATAACCATTCGATTTCGGTTATTATTATTATTATTATTATTATTATTAAATGCTAAGCTACAACCCTAGTTGGAAAAGCAGGATGCTATAAGCCCAGGGGCCCCAACAGGAAAAATAGCCCAGTGCGGAAAGAAAATAAGGAAAAATAAAATATTTTAAAAATAGTAGTTGGATGGTGAATGACTGTCAGGTACCGCCCAGCACCCTTTTTATACCTGGGAGTATAGAGGAGGCATGCCTGGCACCAACCTCGCGCTGATATACCTCTGACGAAAGTCTGACGTAGCTCTGACGTTGCTCTGACGTAGCTCTTATGTAGCTCTGACGTAGCTCTGACGTAGCTCTGACGGCACTTGACGTACCACCTACGTCACCATACCTAGTAAAGACGTTATGCTTGCGTGACCCTTCACATACTACCTGGAAGTATGTCCATACAGTAGGTCCACATAACGTATGCACAACGTAAGTACAACGCACAACGGCTGCCACTCACGCACTACGTCACACTAACGCAGTACTAACGTCATACTGACGTGCGTAGGTGCAACGTAGGTGCAACGTTGTGCGGCACAATTCAATACCTGTGTGGGCGTGGTTAAAACGCACGTTTGGCCGCGTATGGGCATACGGGAGGACATACCGGGTGAGAACATGCATGTGTGACTGGACCTTTAGACAAATTCACTTTGATTCAGCTGCATTAAAAGACCTATGTATGAAATGTCATTTGAATTGTAAAAGTTTTCGCTTAGAGCGGTTGTGGTGACCGATGTGGGGGTCTGGTGATTGTCAGACTGGGATTCAAGTCCTGCTCAAACTTGTTATTTTCTATGGTCGCTGCAACCTCACCATCCTTGTGAGCTAAGGATGGGGGGTTTTGGGAAGTCTATAGGTCTATCTGCTGAGCCATTAGCAGCCATTGCCTGGTCCTCCTTGGACCTAGCATGGATGGAGAGGGGCTTGGGCGCTGATCATATATATATATATATATATACATATATATATATATATATATATATGCAGAAGAACCACAGTGAAAATGAAAATACGAAATATAAGATTAAGTCCTGACAAGTTTCGTGATACTTCTTCAGAGGACTGAAGAAGTATCACGAAACTAGTCAGGACTTAATCTTATATTCGTATTTTCATTTCCCCTGTGGTTCTTCTGCATCTGAGCATCACGTTTTCCTGTGATTTTACGCATATATATATATATATATATATATATATGGTCAGTTTCTAGGCATTGTCTTGCTTGATAGGGTGATATCCCTTTTCCATGCCTCTGCCATTGCCCTTAAACCTTTAATCGGGGTCGGATATTATACAACGCAGAGCCATCTATTTATGAGGAAAAATTAGATTTTATGGCGTCATATAAAAATAACTATCATGGAGGATCAGTACAGGTGATTCGAATATTATGTGATCTCTCAAAAATCAAGCTAGAATCAAATCAAGCGCCTTGAATGTTCATTAATGAGCGGCCAATGGATGTAAATTGGGCTTACAATGTCATTTGTTGTGGACGAAGACATCTGCTGTGTGGGTGCACAATAGCAAGCTCTAATTATGACTTTAGACGCGTGCCATCTGGATATGACTGTGTAATATATGTATATGTATATATATATATATATATATGTGTGTGTGTGTGTGTGTGCATATACATATATATAGATATATATATATATATATATATATAAGTGTATATATATATATATATATACAGTAATATATATATATATATATACGTGTGTGTGTGCGTGTGTGTGTGTGCGCGTCCGAAGCCTCGGACATAAAATATATAAACTAGATGTACTGTATATGTTAGTCTGATTTTAAGCAGTGAGATCATTGGCTTTTTTAAGAGTACCATCACTTATAAAATGATTCGTGAGATCATTGGACTCTTATATGTGATTTGTCTTAAAGACTTTTGTGTGTCAGTATTTTTCTATCACAGTGGAGATTTCCACAAATTTAGTTGATTCAACATATTGACCGAACAACTATGCCTTCTTTACTCATTAAAAGAGTCAGTAGTACTCGAACTATCACAAGATTAATAGGATACCCGAGGGTATCCTCTCTGTGAAAAGTGTAAATACGAACTTTTTGTAATAAGGTGAAAAATAACGTATGTTCTGATGTATCATTATCCACTGACACGGGACTTATATATTAGTATACGCGACCCGTAAAAAATGGCGGCTAGATAGTTAGATAGATATGCACATGCAACCTCCTCTCACTAGGGTATGACTAGTCCTTCTCCACCCTACCCGAGGGACAGGGAGAGCTTAGCTTGACTGGAATATTTATATATATATATATATATATATATATACAGTATATCCAGACTCTTGTTCTTTATTATAAAAAAGAGATGTGTGTATGTGTGTGTGTTCACAAGGAAATGACCAAGAACCTTTCCATATCTTACAGCACATGCGAATTCATCTGCACTGCGCGACGCAGAAGTGCCAAACTTTGGGAAATCGAGACATTATTTAGTAATTAATGAAATCATTGACAATGATCGATATAAGCTACCTTCTTACGGAGACAGCAATGAATCGAAGTAATTTTACGACCAAAAAGTTCTGAGGAGCGCGCGGTGCAATCGAGTTTTCGCTCCCTGCACTGCGGGTGAATGAGCTCCTTTATGGCGTCATCAGAATCCCATCCTTCCTAACCCGACAGATGACTTGTAGGTGGTGGGATGGGCTTATTTGTTCTTGATTACTACCGCAGGGACCTTCATTCCTGGCTGGTGTAGGTTTAATGAGAACATCACTCAGAGTAAAAGTCAAGGCTGTGTTTATCGAGTCACGTACCTTTCCGGAACTTTGACCTTTTTTTTCTTAAAGGTAGTTCATGGTCAAATGATTTTATTGATTGGATGGTGTATCTGTCACTGAATGGAAATTTATATCATCAGATGAGATGTCTCTTTACAGAATATGATGACCCGAAGAACCAAATCCTCAACATGTCTTGAGCAACATTTTGCTAAACAGACACTTCATTTACGAAGAAGTATGTCCTATCAGAGTAATTATCAGAGCCGCTTCCCTAATACCTATATATATATATATATATATATGTGTGTGTGTGTGTGTGTGTGTGTGTATAAATATTATATATACACATATATATATATATATATACGGTATACAGTATATATATTCACTACTATATAAACAATCAGAGCTTAATATCTGGCAAGAAGAAGAAATGTGATATATTTTATCAAATGTTAAATACACATATCTGTTTCAAGATCTATTCAATTTGGTTAGATACAATTATGTAGTTTTTTTATTCGTAATAAGATGCATAAATAGCTTTGATTGTTTTTATATTTCAACTATATTTGTGTAAAAAGTACAAATAATAACAGATTACATGAGTTAGAAAAAGATATAGCCAGGTTAATATTTATTCACTAAAATAAAAAAACAATTATATGGATGGAGACACGAGCCTATTTCCCCACTTATGTTCGTAATATAATTTATTATAGCTATATTCAGTTGTCTTTATAACTTCTTTAAATCTTTAAAAACTAAAACAAACAAAACATTCTGAAGCTTATAAAAAACCTCCACATTCTCCTAAACATCTCTCTCTCTCTCTCTCTCTCCTCTCTCTCTCTCTCTCTCTCTCATAAATGGAAGTTATAAAATTACGACAATTTCTAGAACATTTACAGACATGCATACTAAATTAGGAATAGCCATATTTTCATTTCTTGGTAATCAATCACGATACTGCGTAGAATATTTAAAAGTTCTAGCAAAGTTTTTCTTTTTTATGTTGGATTAATAATGGATGTCAATCATCTTTCAGTTTATAGTAAAGTCTTTTTTTTTAATGAAAGATCAATTAATGTATTATTCAGGAACGGAGAAGATATTTATCTTAAACACTAGAAAAATAATACCGGAATATTGAAGGAAAATCTTCAATAACAAACAAAAAAACTCCTATTTCAGTGAGATGGATAATGTACCAATACACTAAAAGCATTAAATTGAATGGACATAGACATCATTTGTTTCAAGGATTAAAATTTAGAAAAGCCATATTGCTACTTAAAGTCAATCATATAATTGTTAGAAAGCATAGAATTGTATCACGATCATAACACGGAAACCATTAATGGCAAAAATATAAACTATTCTAGAGATATTAGTTGCAAGACCATACAAACGAAAAGCCAAAATAGAACTAGATTTTTTTCCATTAAAATATATTTATCAACTCTTCGATACACGAATTAATGATTGATATTGAACACTGAAATGACAACGGCTACTTTTGAAAATCTCTCACTAGAAATGTGCTTGTTGAGGGTGATATGCGGAAATGACGAAGCGCTTAAAATAAAGAAAATTATAAATAATACGAAAAAGTAGAAGCGATTCACAATAAACACCAACCTAAATGAAACGCTCAGATGGTTATATATATATATATATATATATATGTGTGTGTGTGTGTGTGTGCGTGTGTGTGTGTGTGTGCGTGTGTGTGTGTGTGTTCACTCTTACGATAGATGATGATTTGAGGAAAGTCTTTCTATTATTTGAATAAATGAGTTTGCAATACAAAACATATTTCGGGACTTGTAGAAGCTATTACAATCCGTTGAATCAAGTTCATCCTCAGATTGAAACTTTATAACAACGATTAAAGAATAACTCACATAACTGGAATTTTAAGAAATTATGTTTACAATGATAACACAACGGGTGTTAAATGATCAACTTAGAATCCAGTCGACTTAAGACAATGTTCTGTTTATTCTTCGAAACTATTCACTTTGCGCATTTAATTTTCAAACCATCTTAACGTCTTGTTCCCCCTTAAATTAAAAAAAAATATGTGATCATACGCAATAAAGAAATGAAAGTTTTTTCTAACAAATAACCTATTATCACTCCATTGATTTCTTTTGTTTATCATAGTAAATAACAGATTTCCTTGACAGTACTGACACCCACCGACGATTTTATATTTTATTAGTTTAGATTTTAATTTTCTTTTTTTAATTATTCTATTAGTCGTGTTTATTGTCGATGGGCGTTGTCAAAATTAAAACTTCTTGTCAAAGGCAAAAAATGAGATGTGGTACGTGGGAAAACGCATTTTCTGTACAGTTTCTAATACCTTTCAATAGTTCAGCACAAGAGTACACTAGGAAGAGAGCCAATTGAAACGGTTCAGTGAATTCGAAGAATAACGTCAAGAGATTTGTAAAAACGGATTTCTTGAAGTAGCAGGTGTATTGAACGGTATACCGAAAGGTATTTCTGTCCGCACTTATGAACATTATTTGTAATGATCTGCCAGAATTTTGACTAATATTTTCAAGGGTTTTCCTCAAAAAGCTGGTGTAGAATTTTATCGAATTCCGAGCCTGATACATAAACTTGAAAATCGCTTACCCGTAGCATTTCCACAAAGACCCGTATGGACTTATGAATTATTTATATATATATATTATATATATGTATGTATATATATATATATATATATACGTATATATATATATATATACATATATATATATACATATATATATATAAATATATATATATATATATACGTATATATATATATATATACGTATATATATATATACATATACATATATATATATATATATAAATATATATATATATATATATATATACGTATATATATATATATATATTTATATATATATATATATATACGTATATATATATATATATATATATAAGTATGGGATTTACTGTAGTATATTGTAGCATCAGAGTAATTATTGGATTTCTGGAAGTATCTACGCAATGTTCTTACATGGATAACAATTAATTTCTAATGCAAAAATAACAGTACAGTAATTATCGAAAGTTTTGAACTCGAAGAGTTTCTTTAAACTACTATTGTAGTGAGTTTTTTTTATTTATTTCTGTTTCCTCTAAACTTTTGAATATAACAATTATGAAATCTTCAATTCGAAAGGAAAATAGATAGAGTTCTTCCTTTAACTCATACTTTCGAACTTGAATTCTAAAACAATGGTTTTATAGAAGAAAATAAAATGGTAACTTCCAGACATCATTTAACTATTGACTTAAGCATATGTAGATGACTTATACACCATTAGACGGCTCGTTTTCCTAAACAGATGGCTCATCAGTAGCAAATCAAAACCACTTACTTAGCGTATGAAATTCCCTCGACCTTTGACACACTTTCTTCGAATCCTTGGTTTTTAATTCTGTTGTGAATTAGATATTAAGAATTAATTTTGAGTAGTTAAGTTTTTGCCACCTTTTCTAAGGCCCTACGATTAGAAGGGCGATCTGTGTGGCTCCTTAAAAGAACACCTCAGTCGAATGTACGGCTGTCGAAGATGATTGCAACTCCAAAATCCCCCCCCCCCCCAACCGCCGACTAAATCCAGCATACAGTACCAATCACATTGGACTTAGTCTAACGTTTAGTGATCTACTAAATAAAGGAAAATGAAAGATTACCGAAAAGCAGTTCAGTAATAGGCCACTTTCCTCTTTGTAAGGGTAAAAGAGACTATAGCTATAGTAAGCAGCTCTTCTAGGAGAATGACACTCCAAAATCAAACCATTGTTCTCTAATCTTGGGTAGTGCCATAGCCTCTGTACCATGGTCTTCCACTGTCTTGGATTAGAGTTCTCTTGCTTGAGGGTACAATCGGGCTCACTGTTCTATCTTATATCTTATTTCTCTTCCTCTTGTTTTGTTAAAGTTTTTATAGTTTATAAAGTGATATTTATTTTAATATTGTTGCTATTCTTAAAATATTTTATTATTCATTGTTTCCTTTCCTTACTGAGCTATTTTCCCTGTTGGGGCCCCTGGACTTATAGCATCCTGCTTTTCCAACTAGGGTTGTAGCTTAGCAAGTAATAATAATAATAATAATAATAATAATAATAATAATACCTCGGTTTACAAGTAACTCAGAATACAAGCAAATTGGTACCTGAACATGAATTTTCAAATTAACATATGAATATTATATTGGTCTGCGAGCAAATATTTCACTTTGTATTCACATTTTTTGTGGAAAAGGACCAACAGAACTAGTAAATGATAAGAAGAAAAACAGTCACACAGTATTCATACGCTACTCGTAGTATTCAATTGATTTTCATGCCATTTGGTTTCGCCTTCGCTTACATCCTCACAACAGCAAACCCTCGACCTGTATCCAGATCTTAAGCCTTTCACTCTCTCTCCGCAGTATTTTTACCAGCATCACTTTATAGTGTCTTGCTAACAGTTTTGGCAGTATGCTTTTATAAAGCTTTTACCACGTGTTCTTTATAGAATTGCACTTGGTACCGTTCACTTCATCGTACATCATTTCAACAATGGACTTCAAGATAATCAAGAAAGAAGTAGATGATAACATTGCTTGTCGTAGCAAGCTTTTATATGCAACAATACCGGTCTCTTTTGGAAGAAGATGCCTAGTAAGCCCTTCATTACTGCAGAAGGGAAGACAATTTCTTGCTACAAGCCCAGACACTGGTGTTCTGTGTTAATGACGGTAGGAATTGCAAAATCAAATGTCTCCTTGTATATCACTCGGAGAATCGACAAGACTTTATAAAGTACAAGGTGTAGATTAAACCAATTAATGTCATGTGTAGGTCAACCAACAAGTCTTTGGTGAAACGGACTTTGTTCCCGAGGTCAAAAAGCATCTCATGGAGATGAACCTCCTATACCAAGCCTTGCTGCTTATGGACAATGTTCCTGCCCATCCTTCAGCCATTAAAGACGACCTGCTGGAGGAATTCAACTTCATTGAGATCAAGTTCCTGCCGGCCAACACCACTCCAATTATTTAACCAATGGAGCTGCAGATGATTTCAAATTGCAAGAAGCTGTGCAGAGGAAAGCAATGTTCCAGCAAAGTTTCGAGGTCATTGAAGAAATCAAGCTCACCTTCAAGATACCTCAAAATCATTAACAAGGCCTGAGAAGGGGTCACCATGAGAACCCCCAATTCTGCATGGAGGAAACTGTGGCCTGAATGCATTGCAGAACATAATTTTGAGGGTTTGAACCCATGCAGAAGGAGGTAGTTGACAATGAGATTGTGTCCTTGGGCAAGACTATGGGGTTGGAGGTGGACAGGGACAACATCAGCGATCTGCTTGAGGAACATTGCAAGCAGTTGATGACCGAGTAGCTGTTGGAGTTGCATAAGTTGCAGCAACAACAGATAGTAGAAGACATTTCTTCTGGGGAGAATGTTGGACAGGGTGACAAATCTCTAGCTTCAAGTTAATTTAAAAAAAGGGAAATGTTGAATATATGAGAAATCCTACAAAACTGTAGAAACACGTCTCCCAGATAAGGCTTTGACAGGGCAAGCAGCAAATCTAATTACAGATAATGCATAGTCCAATTTCTATACAAGAAAAATTCTCTAGAAAGGTTCCTTGTCAAAACTGAACGTAAAAGTTTAAAATAAAGGCAACACGTTTCTATATTTCTTCATCTTTCTTGTCTTCGGTGATAGAATTTTTAATAAAAAAAAAATGGTTATTTTATAATAAAAAAGGGTTACAGGCTATTCTGCCTACAAATAATGGCTTTTGTCAGGTCATATTTACTAAGAAGGCATGATAGGTATCGTCATATAATGTTTGTATTGTTATTGAAAAAAAAATCTAAAAACATCAAAATACCACAAAACTATAAAATAAGTTGTGCTTTCAAAATCAGTTCTTTAAATTTTTCATTATGAATCTTCTTAAATACTGATAAGTAAAGGGAATGAAAAACTGGAAGACCGCTTATGATTATTAATAGAAGGAGAAACAAAGATATCCTTTTAACAATACACATTCCCGTATATTTTATTCATAGAAACTTTGAATGACCAGAAAAAGAAGAAGAAGAAGTAGAAGAAGAAGAAGAAGAAGAAGAAGAAGACCTAAAAAAACGATGTATAGTTAAGCATCGATATGCAATTATCAGAAAAAAAAAATCTATATCAACATTCTAGCGTCGATAAAAGGAAGACTACGTACCTTTATTATTACTATTATTATTATTACTTGCCAAGCTACAGCCCTAGTTGGAAAAGCAGGATGCTATAAGCCCAGGGGCTCCAACATGGAAAATAGCCCAGTGAGGAAGGGAAACAAGGAAAAATAAAATTTTTAAGAAGAGTAATAAATTTAAAGTAAATATCTTCTATATAAACTATAAAAAAATTAACAAAACAAGAGGAAGAGATACAAGACAGAACAGCGTGCCCGAGTGTACCCTCAAGCAAGAAAACTTTAACCTAAGACAGTGGAAGACCACAGTACAGACACTATGGCACTACCCAAGACTAGAGAACAATGGTTTGATTTTGGAGTGTCCTTCTCCTAGAAGAGCTGCTTACCATAGCTCAAGAGTCTCTTCTACCCTTACCAAGAGGAATACGTACCCACTGAACAATTACAGTGCAGTAGTTAACCGCTTGGGTGAAGAATAAATTGTTTGGTAATCTTTGTGTTGTCAGGTGTATGAGGACTGAGGAGAATCTGTAAAGAATATGCCAGACTATTCGATGTATGTATAGGCAAAGGGAAAGTGACCCGTAACCAGAGAGATGGATCCAATGTAGTACTGTCTGGCCAGTCAAAGGATCCAATAACTCTCTCGCGGTAGTATCTCAACGGATGTTAAGGCAGTTTGCACATGTTGAGAGATGGGTTAGAAAAAAGAAAAAACACCTAACAAGCAGTTTTTGAGAAATTAATCAAAGAAGGCAACTCTCTACATCAATAAAAGAGCCCATTTTGTTTTAAGCATTTCACATAGAGCTAGCCTAATCAGCTTCACGTCAAAAAGAAATCGAAGCTCAATTGCCTTTACATTGGATTCTTTCTTCCCTCCCATACATCTTAGTAAAGGATAATAATCTTGAGTCGTTTCTATGTCATGAATATTGTTTAACATGACTGGAAGACAAATTTAATTACAACTGGTAACTGAAGCAGTTAAGGTTTAGGTCACTCCACAGATGCACACATATATAAAGTATATGTATGTATATATATATATATATATATACTGTATATATATATATATATCTATATATATATATATATATATATTGTATATATATACATATATATATATATATATATAATACACTAGTATATATATATTATTGTTGTTGTTGTTATTATTATTATTATCATTATTATTATTTCAAACTATTATGTTCAGTGGAAATGTAGAAGCAACAAATAAGAGTTATGGACGAACCTCTAGAAATCATTGATACATATACATACCTGGGACAGATAGTATTTCCTCAAGACATAAAACCGAAATTAAAAGAATTATAAGCATAGGGTGGAGAGATTTTGGTAAACAAAATAAGCTTATGAAATGTAAAATGCCACTTTCTTTTAAAAGTAAAGTATTTAATCAGATGGTCCTAACAGTATCATTTTATACATAGGAAACTTGGAGCCTTACTAAAGCCTTAGATTAGAACATAAGCTAGTTATAACTCAAAGAGCTATGGAAAGAATAATGATGTCAATAGCACTAATAGACAGAACAAAGAGCAACATGGATACGAAAGCAAACTGAAGTAGAGGATATTCTAACAACATGTAAGAAAAAGAAATGGACATGGGCAGGACATATGATGAGAATGGCAGATAATAGATAGGCATTAAGAGTAACAGAATGGGTCCCTAGAG